>NW_020884919.1:6379308-6414575 GCF_003945725.1 Corapipo altera | reverse complement strand
CAGGGCTCCCCTCAGGGAGGTGTCGCGGTCCTGCCCCGCCGGCACCGCTGTTGGCCGCCTCCTGCTCCCCTTTTCGTTCAAAAGGGTCGTTTTCATGGAGCCGCTGCCGTCCCGACGAGGCTCAGCGCCTCCAGCCCCGCGCCGGTGCTGGTGCTGCGGAGGTGTGCGGGGCTGGGATGCGCTGAGGCAGCGCAGCGGGAGGGTTTGGTGTTCGCTTGCCCTCCGCAATCAGGCACGGTGTGGCCTGAGGTAACATCACAGAATCCCATAATCCTCAGGGTGGGAAGGGCGTCCAGTCCAACCCCCCCTGCCAAGGCAGGATCACCTGGAGCAGGTGACACAGCTGGGTTTGGAATGTCTCCAGAGAGGGAGACTCCACACCCTCCCTGGGCAGCCTGCTCCAGTGCTCTGCCGCCCTCAAAGTTCTTCATGTTGGGGTGACACTTCTTGAGTTTTAAGTTATGGCAATCGCTCCTCGTCTTGTCAGTGGGCACCACTGAAGAGTCTGGCACCATCCTCTTGGCACCTGCCCTGGAGATATTTATATGCGTGTAAATAAGCATGTTGGACTGTGAGGTGGCCAGCTAATGTGTGTGGAACCAAACCAAAGTGCACTTCTGATGTATCTCCCCAGCAAGCGTGGTTTCCCCATGCTTACCCCAGCAGCAGTTCAGTCTCCTGACCCCTTGCCCAATTGTGCTGTTTATAATTAGTTAGCTGTTTATTAGTTAGCTACAAGTGGTAGTTTGGGGAGGATGAGCAATAGTGCAAATGCAGGTGTTTCCCTCCAGCTGGGTGCCTGAAGGAACGCTGCACTTCTGAGGCCAGGGCTGGCTGCAGGTGCCAGCTCTGAAATGACACAAATCAAAGGTGCAAGCAGCTGTCGAGTCCTATAGATTCATAGATTGTTTATTTGGTGCAGGGCGAGAAAGAGTTGGCTGTCCTGATTTAAATTGCAGTTTTGAATTTTCACATTTGACTAACTAATGCCTCTTGCGGTATCGATCAGAGCTCTTCGTTTCCTGTCCTGCCGTTGTTTGTTTTGCAGCACTTTGTACTGCACTGGTTCAACACCTCTTCTCATGGGAATCCCCTTGCAAAGTTCCCCTTCTGGCCCTGTCTCAGGGAATTGTCACTTCACCTCGAGACCACGCAGCTTTCACAAAATCCTTTCCTCTCGTGCACCGTTGCAAAGAGTTAAGATTCAGCGGCAGAGAAGGCAAATCACAGTCAGTTTTCGTTCCTCACCACAAGAAAGCACGTTCTGATGGCAGGGTGTTGGGTAGTGAACATAAATGCTAATGTAACAGTAACCACACGTGGATTTCTCACAGTGTCAGTTGTGCCTTTTCTTACCTGTCACTTAGAACTGCTGCTGAACCTGAACTAACAGAGAGATGCAAATCTTGTGCCTCACCACGAAGCAGACGGTACCATCTGCACTGACACAGTGACACAGTGCTCTGCAATTCCTGGCACTTTACTGATCTTGCTGTGAAACTCAGGAGAAACAAGCCCTGTACCCGTGTTTTTGTGCTGGAGCCTTCCAGTGGTGAATAGCACGAGTATTTCCTCCGGGGCAAATAAGCTGAAGGTGGTTCTGAAGGAAAAGCCCTTTTTATGTAAGGAGGGTGTTAACTGAAAATAAAATACGGCCCTCTGAAGGGGACTGCGCCTAATTATTCCATTGCCCAACTTTCAGGAGAGGCATTTTCCAGAGTTTGTGCTCTCAGGTCGTTTTTTCCAGAATCCCTTTGTTTTGCAGTGCAGAAACGGGGGGTTTTTGAGCAAAAACCTGTAATACACTGAAAATAGAAAAATTAACTAATTTTAAGAATAATTACTGACAATAACCCCTCAAAAACCTCCATTTACTTTCAGCCTGCACTAAAAATTTCTTTTCCACCTCCACATGAGTAAATCAATGACAAGCCTTCTGTTAAGGGCACAGACCACCACGTGCAGACGACGCAGCTCGTCTGCCGCACCTTCTGTTTCATTGCGCTGCTGCCGAAGGCCGTGCGATGGGGGCAGTACCTGCAGTGAACCTGGGGGCGATAAGCAGCAGCAGAGCCGGGGGCGGAGGGGCCGGGGGGGGGGGGTGGTGGCCAGCGCTGTCCCCCGGGCCCTGGCCCGGGATTACCACATGGAAGTGACATCACCCGCAGCCAATCCCGCGGCCCCGGGGGTGCAGCTGGAGGGAGGCCATACCCCACTTAAGTAACAAGACATGACATACCATGTGCTAATGCTAAATAATTTATCCCTCAGGCATACAGTGAATTGCAAAGCCAAGCTGAGGCCTGGTCAACAGTTTGTAGTTTAAATTAAAATTGGCTTTTCTGCCTTAAAGGGAGGGAGGGGGTTGTCAACTGTTGTGATCAAGAGTGGAACAGAGAAATCCCATTTTTTCCTCTTTGCTTCACTTCTTTCTCCGATTACAGTCTGATCTAATCAAAGCACTTTTTGGTGATTTGGGGGGGTGTGCTCCACATATCTCTATTATGAAGGAGACGTATGAAGGAAAATCTTAGAGGAAGTTTTAAGTCACTGTGAATAATGATATCCAATATATCCTCGAAATTTAGGCGTTAGCACTTGTCATATTCTAAACCAAAGCTATTCCAAAACTGGGTGTTTCATGTTACAAATGTTGTGTGGGTGTTTCCATAGCAGAGCCATAAATTTGTCTCATTAGGAATCCGGAGGCATCAGTTGCTGCTGAGGCTGAAGCTCAGGCCCAGCCCCTCTGAGGGTGCTGGGAGCCAGCAGCACACACAGGCTGGGTGTGATGGTGACCACAGCACTTGCTGTGACTACTGAAACTCTGACTCCAGCCAAGCTTGGCCACACCTTTGACATTTGTTGCTGTACCAAGCTGATTTGACTTAAATATGCTGAACAACATTTCCACTGAAAACACAAGAAGATGAAGGTAGTCAGCACCTTCCACAATCTGTCCTTACACAGCTTCTTACAAACAGGGTGGCTCAAATATTCTTTAGTCTTCCAGAAATGAACAGTTGCAGTATACACCATGTTGGTGGGAAGGAGATAGGAATTGCCTTGGAGTTATTTTAGGAGAAGAAATTAAAAGGACCTCTGGCCCATGGAAGAAGTCAGAATATATTTACCTAATCTCGATATGTTTGGCAAGTTAAAACCTGGAGAGCATGAAGTGGTACAGAGTTAAAAAGAGCATGTGGAAAAAATACAAAACAAATTGGTGGTGTCTCTGGAGGGTCTTGAGGGAATTCAGCTTTATTGCCACAACAGCACACTTTTCCGTGTGCAATTACTCGTTGTCATGGAAATGGATTTTGAAGATTTCTCTTATTTTGGATGCTGCAAAGCATGCTTAATTTAATTAAGAGGTTGCCTTTGATTTTTCCCTTTCTATATTTGTTTACTTGTCTAGGTTCTTGTATGATTGTCAGCCCAGTGTCCGAGTTCCTCTTAGATAACAAAAAGGAAAAAAAAAAACACACTGAAAAAAAATAGCAGCAGCTAAGAAATCAATATATTATTTATTTTCTAAGTTATGTAAGTTCATAGTGTGCATTCTGTGATAGAGAAAGCTCTTCTATTAATAATTTCAACCTTGGCAAAAATGCATTTCTGCAACTGATGCTCCTTTTTTTACTCCAGCATTTGTACAATGCTGGAGTGTAACAAAGCCTTTGCATCTAAATCCAAGTAGGAGCAGAATTTGGCAAATCTAATTCCTTCCTGGATTTTCGCAGCTCTACTTCCTTTAGGAAGTTTTTAGTCAATGGGAAACAAAGGCTTATTGAAAGGATTAAAGTTGCAACTATTCTCTTTGTTTTAGAGCTTCAGTCATGGTTTTCCTCTAGTAAACAACATTTGCAATTAATAAAACTTCTAAAAAAACAGGAACTTTGGGGAAGTACGTGCTTATGATAAGCAGCAGGATTTCTTTTGACAGAACTCTATACAAAGGTGTAGTCTTTTTAAGTTCAGACAATGACAACAATTAAGTTTCTCAAAGCATTTTGAAGGTGTTCCTCCTGATAAACACGAGACAACGAGCTCTGCAGTTAGGGATGGGCAACACATTTAAATAGGATATATCTTGTCAACAGTTTGTGTGTCCCAAAGTTGTTTTACATGGCTGCACACAGCTCACATTTCATATCATGCCTACACCGAGTGATCATCTGTTACACAATATCTGTGCACATCGGACGTACAGTGCTGCAAATAGTTCTGAACTATTACCCGTAAATTGTTTATTGGTTCCTTTATATGATGCTTGAAAAAGGCATTTGGATAGCAGTTATCTGTGCGTGAATAAGAACACATGGAATATTTAATGTTTATAATTTATTTTTTTACTGTTTTTTATGTGATGAAATATGCATATTTTCGTGTTTGTGTCAGCTGTATTTCTCCTACTCGCTGTATGTGTTCACTCCCGAGGAATTCTGTCCTGCCAGAGGGAGACTGAGGGAAGCACGGTAACTTTGGAGGGGGCCCTCCCTGGAGGGCAGTGTGGAGCCGCCGGCTGATCGGGACTGGCTGGCGCGGGAGCCTTCGGGAACAGCTCCGCTATTGTTCTCACCCAAGTGTCCCGTTCTTTTTCGGGGGTGGCTGATGTCCAAAGGGTGCTGAAAACGGCAAACTGCAGAATAAAGGGACTGCAGTTCTGCCTGGGCCCTTAAGCACCAGCACATTGTTCTTTCTTACGTGCCACTTCTCATCTACAAAAACCATCTTAGGCCGTTGTCCTTCTGATGATAATTTTTACACTCTTATCTGACATGCAAGCAGATTTTTTTCCGTTCAGATTTTATTGAGTAAATGCTCCATTGAGCATCTTTGCTAACCCCTAACCCAGAGTCAACTTGTGGTGAAGTTATAAACCCTTAGAAGCAGAAGGCTTCAGTGGGAATCCTGACTCAGACCTTGTTTCAGCGGCAGGAACAGTGCTCTGTTATCAGGAGAATGTGAGTCAGGCACCAACAGTAAATCTGATCTTTGACATCATCCATTAAGAGTAAATGTTCTTTGTTGCCGTCTGAAACAAACAAAAAGCAGAGAGGAGTCATCTCAGCGATTAAATGTGTCACAGAGGATGTTCAATACTGGTTTTGAGACCTTTTCCTACAGCAGTGGTGAGCTATTTTGTAAACAAAGTGTGCTAGCGATCAAAGGTGCTCCGGCAGACATTGAGCATGTATTCCTTGGATCAGACTGGGAAGAGTCACAGAGAAGTTTGTAGGGCAGTGTAAACGGACAGACTGATTCCTAGAGGAAATAAGCGTTAGCATGAGAACAACAGCTGAACTGAAATCCCATAAGCCAGGAAAAACAGCTACACAATTACACTAACAGGTGGTTGGTTTCAAAACAAATTTCAAGGTCTGACAGCTCAGTGCACCTGCTTTGGGCTGATTTCTTTTAAGGACTTGGATTTGGCATGAGCCATTGATAAAAAACATAATTCTCTGTGTCTGAGAAAAGTCATCATTACCGTACAGCAATGACAAACTGCTGAAGCTTCCTAAAAGTTGTGCTTGGCCAAAAGGTAATATGGGTCATTCTGCACACTCTGTCATCAGAGCCTGAGCTTTTTGCTATCAGACCTACCAGGCAAATACCATTAGGCTAAAACAGCTCCTTCTGTAAGCTGAGATAATTCCATTCACTAGAGTGCTCTGATTTGAATTAGGTCTGACTTCATCCTTTGCATTCACCACCACAAGAAAAAACAAATTTTATTTGATTTTGACAAAGATATTCAGAAAATTCTGTTATAAAGGTTGTACTTGTTATTCTAATCTTCTTTTAATTGCTAACATTTAATTTGGGGAGGGTTTTTTTTCTTTACTAGTATTTGTTCTCAGCTTATGTACATTTTTCATGAATTTTGGACAAAGAAAGGATGGTCATTTTCATTTTTTGGGAAAAACATCAACACAAGCTTTTATTATTCGAATGTCTGTACTGGTGGTCCTGTATGAATGGCTCCCACATGTCAGTAAGAGATAGGATAAAACTAAGTTTGATCAGAAGAGATTGATAAATGTAGCAGTTGGGATTGAAGTTACTTAGTTTTCTCATAACTGAAAAGAGATTTTCAGAATTGTCTACGTTCCTAGAAATTCAAGTTCCTCTAGTTTTTGGGTAGTGGGATTACACAGAGTGCCAAGTTCAGCACATCCCTGTGAGATCTGGGCCTTCATTTTGAACACCTCACTTTGCAAACCTAACATGTCAGGGGTTTGTGTGATGCAGTCCTGAGTTCTGAAAATGTGGGGGGTTTTAGTTTCTTCTGGAGAGAACAAGAAGAATCTGATGCCGATTTTCAATTCTGAGCAACAGGTGTGATTCAGTGATGAGCACACTGACAGCCTAGGCCTGTCCTGGGGACACCCGTGTGACCTGCACACTACACAGGCTGCAGCTACTTTTCACTGCCATACCTCCTCCCTCTTATCTGCTGAGAAAAACTTGTAGATATTTATAAATTTGTGGTGCTCAAGACTGCAGGGAGTGCATGTGGAACTGCCAGGGTAGTTCTGTAGTGCTGCTGGGGGGGGTTTCCCCTCTCCATTTTGCTGGTTTTTTTAAGACCTAAACTGATGAGTATATGGTTCACAGCTGGTACCAGAGAAACAGAAATACAGGGTGATTAACCTGGCATATCCTTTTAGTGGATGAAAATGCAAATCTGCATGATAACAGGTTTTTGTTTTAACTGCCCTTCATTCAGAATGCCTGAATACATTACCTGACAGCAGGGTCGGTTGGGTTTTTTCTGAAGATTCTGTTCCTTAGACCTTGATAAATTACTCTTTTTATTGGATTATTGAGGATATTCCTGTTCATTTTCCTTGTCTGCTGTATATGATTTGACTATGTGACTGTCAAAGTCTGTCTGTTAGTTTTTTATATTTTTGTAGTTACATTCCAGATTTCATGATCTGTAGACTTGAACCCACCTAACTGGAAAATGAGATGTGAAAGGTACTAAGTTACACCTTGTGACATACACTTAAAACACCCACCTTTCAATTTGCTGTATCAGTTATCCAGGTTTGCAGTGTTTTGCCTTTGTTGTAGTTGCTCAGCTTGCAAATACTGGTGTGCCCCATTTTTTGGTTGTTGACAGACACCGGCACAAAGCCCAAACCCCTCAGCTACCTTCCTTGAGGAGGAAGAGTTGGCAAAACTGAGCATTAGGTTCATGAACTGGGAGCAAGGTTTTATCACTTGAAGGATCAAGATACAGAAAAAAAGAAATAGAAGATCACGTGGATGAAGAATCTGAGGATGTATGAACTTCCCCTCATAAATACCTCGCAACAAGCCAGGGACAATAGTCTTTTCTACCAATGAGCTGCTCCACAGTACTCTTATAGGTTAGCTTTTGTGGTAACCTGCAATTACACCAAAGTTCAGTGTGAAGCCACACTCTCAGACTGAACTACTTCTGTAAATGCACCCCTGTCCCTTTGAGACGAAGACATCCAGGTCACCAGACCCTGGGGTTTGTTTACCTGACATGACCTTACTTGAAACACAAGGGGAAATGCTCAGGTGAACACGGAGCAGAGATCAGGGTCAGTGATTTCCTCTGAAAAGGGTTTGCTTCCTCTGAAGTGATGAACAACTGAGGAAGAGCCAGTGGGCAGTGGCATGTAGGGTACAGCTGTTTGCAAAGGCGTGTTTGTCTGCAGTGTGAATCATTCTGAGAAGATGAGCACCTTGGGTTTGCTGCTTTGGGAGGCACTGTGCTCACCACACTGCTGCCATTAACTCTTTGTGTGCCCTGCTCAGGGCTGTGTTGTGCTCTAATATATCAGTGGGGAGTGACCCTTTGTTGCTTTCTTAGAATGTGTCTCTGAGTTTCCGGAAGGTCAGGGCATCTCAGGACTTTGCTTTGAATGCTTTTCTCAGAGCCCTGACTGCTCAAGGGTGCTCAGATTTTAAACTGAAAGATTTGATCCACTTTGGGGAGGAAGAAGAACAAATAGAACTGGAAGTGGGAAGGTCACCTTTAATAGCACATGAACTACTTCTCAACAAGCTTTACAATTGCTTTGTTTCTTCCTCTCCTAGTGCTGTAAACATGACCAGCCAAAGGAAGACCTTAGAAAACAACTCAAGGAAGCTACGAAGGCTGTTGAGAAAGCAGAGAAGCAGCTGGACTGGTTAGTGTTAAACACAGCATTTTCTAATAGTTGTGGAGGATTGATTTCTCCACATTTCTCAGAAGCTGCACATCCCATATTTTGAGCTGGTACAGTGAACCATGTGAGGACGTTCTCATACAGAAACCTCACTTTTTTAATGCATAATAATAGGCTGGGTTCTGTTTGGAGTTTTCCTAAATCCCCAGTAAATAGACAGCTGCTTAATCCAAGATTGAGCAGACGAGGAAAATTTTAACACATTCATTTTTTCACTTGAAGTTTAGCTACTGGGCTTTCTGCTATAAGAGACTCATTTTTCTTGGTTTGGGCACATTACTAAAGCCAACACATTTGACAATTAATTGAGAAATATGGGGGGGGTTTAGCAATGTCAAAATTCTGAACCTCGTGCTTCAGAGGCTGCATTGTTTAGAGGGAATGTTAAATTGCTAGTGGTTTGTGATATTGCATATTTGAAAACTCAAAGCGATGAGATCATATTGACAAGTCGCAGGTTAAGCCTCTTAGTGAGAATAAGTTTGTAGATATCAAATCTAACTCTTACTGTAGAATCATCTAATTCTTCTTAGTTTGTGATGTCTAAAAAACATGCTGGGAGCAGGATGTATGGTTGATGGATGCAGGTGATACATCTATGTCTGGAGCTTGGAGGAGCCGTCAGGTATTTTCAGAGTAGCTATTTCCAAGGTCACTGTAAGGCTCCATGGCATCCACAATCCCTGTTCCTTCTTCCCTGATTGTGGATAAGTACAAGGATGAGTTGCTCAAACAACATGCGGTGCCTGTATTGTCCAGGGTGGTCTGCACAAGCCTGTGCACTATGTGCAGAGCACAGTGGGAGGACTCGATATTTCCTGGCTCCCTGATGGCTTTCCTTTCCCTTTTGTTCCTGCTCTGGGCAGCCCGTGTTGGCCTCCACAGTGTATTAAATCCTGCTTGCAGACACACATGGTCGTTTGGTACCTGTCAGGGAATGGCAGCAGGGGCAGGTGTTCCTCTGTCACTGTGTTCTGCCTCTTGCCACAGCATTTAATCTCTCCCTCAGTATTTCACTGCCTCCCATATGAAGCCTAGGAGACATCTCTCACGTAAATCAAAGGATGTTTTCTTTTCCTGTTATGTCTTCAAGAGCCCAATTCTTCTTGCATACACTGACTCTGATTTGTAAATAGTAACTCTGTCTCTGTGGTTGGGTAAGTTATTGAACTACATTTTTCACTCTGCACTTCACTTTTATGTTCGTAGAATGAACTTGTGGCTCTTTACATTAGGAATCAAGGGCAGGTTTTGCTGGAATCTGTTTTTCAAGCTGAAATGTTTCTGGCAGTAAAACCAAAATTCTCATCTCTGTTAGGGGCTTGGTTACATTCAGAATATAGTTTTATCCATAGTAATTAATCTTAAATTGGAGGGAAATTTGAATTCTGAGGCGACACCAAATGAAGTTTTTAAGTCATGTATATGCACAGTGTGAACAAAAGGAAATGGTTCCTTGTGAGAGAGCAAAACCAAGCAGGTAGGAAAAAGGAAAATGCAGATTTTGCAAAGACAATACAAAACAAAGCCTTTAGTGTGATCAGGGTAGCAAATAAGAATAATAATAACAGAGACATAAATATGGTAAACAAGAAAGGATAAAAAAATAGGTATACTGCCTGAACTGCTTGAGCTGGAATTGCCTTTGTATGATCTACTGTCTTGTACTTTGAAAGTCCATTAAACAACAAAAATGGGGAAAGTGTCTAATAAACTAGTTTTGGCTTTGAATGTTTGAGCTGTGATATGTATGTGTTTATTTTATTTATTATTATATATGTATTTATTTGTTTGTTATGTAAACTACAAGTGGTGACTGGTTTCTTCCTGTACAATATCCATTTGCTACAACCAAGGAGGGGAGGGACATTCAACCCTTGTCTTTGAAGTGAGAAAGTAAGTTGTACATGCAAAGATAGCAGATTATTTGTTATTGCTGTGTCTATCCCAGCACTTTTATATGAAGCTCTCAGCCTTTATAAGTTATAAATGTCGTATGATTTTTTCTAGAGTAGGTTGAATAACATCTTAAATTGTGGTCTAGTGATAAAAATTAAAGCTGTAAGCTGAGGTTGGCATAGAGTCACAAAGGAAAATAATCTCATTTTAACTCACTCTGTAGGTGGTAGAATGTTCTACAGAACCACTGAGCCATTACTTGCTCTCTAATTGTCCTTCATTTTCCTGTGCTGAGGAGCTATTAGTGCAACATATAAATTGTGTCTGTACTGGATCTCTGCAGCTAACTGGTAAAGAATCAAATTTTTAAATTGTCTCATAGAGCTCCTCAAACACCCCTTGAACTTCACACAATAAAACCCGCTAAAACACGGGGTTTGGAGTCGCCTGTCTCAGAGACAGTGTTGATATTTTAGAGGCTTTTTGGCTGATGGCAACTAGGACCCATTTTCTCTGCAGTATACTGCTTCAAGCTAATGGATTTGTAATTAGTGGAGAAGCCAAATTCAAAAGGCTCTTCACCATTTAAGGTATCACAGTTCAGGCTTAAGAGGCAGTTTATTACAGCAGTAATACTTCTTTGTCTTCACTGCAGTTACAAAAAGTGATTTTTACATGTTGTGCTTATTTGACTTGAGTGAAGCCGTGGTCCCACCATGAACCTGGAGCTTTCTTCTGTTCTGCTTTGTTTGTCACAAGCCACTTTCTGCTTAGGTGGTTAATTGTAGGTTGATTTCTGACTTAGTGTCTCAAAAGCAGTGGCCTTAAACTGAACAGGATAGAGCTGGAATTATTTGAAATCCTATTGCTTCCCATAACCTTAAGAAGGCTCATAAAAATATGACATGAGCTCTGAAGAGAGAAACAGAGAGATCTGATTATGAATGGGAAGAAGATCTTTCTGTCCAGAGTAAGTGATTTATCTTCATGTCTCCATTTCCAAAACCACCTCCAAACAAGATCAAAATGATCCCTAGGATTTGCTTCAGCTGTTACAGTCAGTGTTTTAATTTGCTGTAGTTTTTCAATGAATAGCAGAAATTGTATATGATGTATTAAAAATATTACTCATTTTTCCTTCGTTGTCATTGTTTCCTAGTCTCAGTTGGGTTTTTCTATCTCTCCTTTCTCCTGTATCTTTCTAGAACTTCTCTGAATTTTCTGAGTTTGTTTCTCAGAAGTGTTTGCAGCCAAAAGTTCTCAATGGTATGAAGTCAAATAGATTATTTAATTTTTCTTCTTCCCTTCATAGTCTTCATATGTTTGAGGCAACTTGGAGAAGTATCACATCTAACTATATGCATCGTTATTGAGATCTGCGTGTGCACGACAGAGCAGAATTGGCTCAAAGTCTGCTTCAAAAGGAAATTGAGTAGGATCCTGCAATCCCGACCTGCTTCCCTTTCCAGCAGCACTGAGCTGAATCAGAAGGGAACTAATGAATTCTGGGTGATTTCCTTCAGCACCAAAGCTCTTTAAACACACACTGGAGAAGGGAAATGAAGTAGGATTAGTCCATTTCCCTTTGAAGCCAGCTGTGTGTTCACAGTGCAAGTACTGGAACACTATTTCACTTGCCACTTTCTGGCTGTGGGCCAACCTGTAGTATCATCTTCAATTGATGCAGGATCCAAAAATACATAGGAAAACGCATGGACAATAAGGAAGAAGTTGATGTCCGTACGGCAAATTGGCTTGTGTTTTTATTCTTACCTGTCTGGCAAGGGATCACCTAATTTTCTTTTTTTCATTAGCTTTGCCACAGCCATGAGCAGTTCTGGGGCTGCATTTTCCCTTTAAGATTAACTTCAAATGGGAGTGTGAATTTTTAGTGTAGTGTTGAGACATTTTGTTGTTTCTTTAGTGCTATTAAGCTGTGTTTTTGAGGGAGAGAAGTTCCACATGTTTCATCTTATAGAGAGTGTTTGGGGAAGAGGGATGTTTGAGGAATTGTGTAATACTGAAAGTTGTGTATGTGTGACTCATGCAAGTACTAACTATTGTTCTGCCTGTATATAGCACCTTTCTTTCCAGAAGGTCTTAAAACGTTTTGTAAATAATGTGGTGATTTCCTAGTGTGTGAAACTCACAGGAACTGAAATATCCTCCTGCTCCAAAAGGATGAGACTTTGCCAGTGCATTTGAGTTCAGTGTTGCGGAACTGTGGCTGCCCCACAGTCAAACGGTTCTGATCCTTTGTGCAGGAGATAAGCAAAAGATAAGAAACAGAGAGGCAGAATCTGATCTGCAGCACTACACACATGAAGTACACTGGAATGTTGTGGCTGCAATCACACAAGTACTGTGCCATTGGGAAGAACTGGGACATCTGGGCTGGGACTTTCCTTCTACGGAGCTGTTGGACCTCTGTGTCTTTCTCACAGTGTCCAGTGACACTGGTCCTGTCTTACCTGTTACAGGGCATCTGCCATGTCCATCTTTTTCAGTGCCACTGCGAGTTTTGCCAGTTTAATTACAGGACATTTCTGAAGGCACAAACTAAGCTGACAAATGTGCTGCCCTGGTGGCATAAATGAGGTTGGACTGGGCACTTAGTGGTGCAGCAGTGTCAGCTGGAGGTTGTGTGCTTTTCACGGTTTGTGTTGATGTAACCGTGCTGGCAGGAATCTGTAGTATAATGCTGCCTCTGGGGATCAGTGGATGAGGGTTCTTGGCTGCTCTTAAAGTAGATGTGCACTAACCAAATTAGGGATTTGTAGATTAGGACTGGGAATTCAGACCTGATCCAGAAGTGAGAGGAGGATTGGTGGAATACCCAGAGCACCAGAGCAATATTAGACTCTGTCAGGCTGAATACAGTGCAGCTTCTCTCCGAGGTTCAGGTTTGCTTGCAGGCTGAGTGAGCTGCTGAGCTGGTACCACACCTGACAAAAGGCAATTAGCATGAGCAACCTTCATATTAAAACATGCTAACAATAAATTTGAAGGAAGCTACCAATAGCTAATTGGAAACTTGCCTCTTATGTGACTGGTTTTTACCTGATGATAATACTGTCTGTAATAGACAGTGGAGGATTGTGATTGCAGAGCTGAATTCAGACCACAGAATCTGAATGCGTATGGGCCTGCCTTCTGAGAAGATTAGTCAGTCCAAAACTAAATCCATGGATAAAGCAGTGATCTTTCTTCAGGCCGTGGAAAAAAACAAAGGAATTTCTTAGTTTGCTGTTCTTTGTTCTCAAGAAAGCACAGTGAAAGGAGGGAAAATAAGAAAAGCTATGCTTGCATTCCTAAAGAGGCCTTTTAAAAAACCCCAAACACCCAGGCAATAAAGAGTCAGGTAGGAAAAGATGAATGGCCTTGAGAATTTACATGCAAAACTGCCCTTACCGGAGAGCTACAGGGAAGCTTAACAGATCTCCATAAGTGCTACTAACTCAGCCAAAAGCTAACAGAAAGTTGTCAGGATCCCACAAAGCCCAGGGAGCGGTCCCAAACGCCTGCATGCAGATTAGCCATGCATGACTTCTGGGGGCCCCGGGATGGGAGGGGATGCACCCGATCAGGAGAGAGGGAAAAAACAAACACCAAAAAAAGTGCAGATAATTCCGTACTCCCTAACCCACTACTCTGGAGATGTTCCCTCTTGTGTCCAACACAACAGTGGTAGAAATTAGGCCACAGCATCACTGGAGCAGACGGGCACGCTCTGTCTGTGCTGCAGCTCCATGTGCTTCTTTTCAGGGAGTTGCCTGGCAACGGAATGCTGTCCGCCCGAGTGACTGCGGGAGCCCATTGAGAGCCTCCGCCGGGCAGGGCGAGGAGAAAGGACCGAAGGAAGGAGGAGGGGGAGAGTGAGCTCACCAGTTTAGAAATCTCTGGCAGCAAAGCCAGGACACCAAGAATGAAAGAGGGAAAACAAACCAGGAAAGGGGAGAAATACTCTTGCTGTTCAAGAGTAAGTCTTTCCATACATGTCTAGTTTTATTTCATACAAGTCAGAGAGGGATCTAATTTCGTCAGTTTTATAGAACGTGGGAGGATGGTCACACCCAAAGAATATATTACTTCTAATGTGTAGAGTATCCATGCTTCTCAAAGTGTTTGTGGAAAGCTGGATGCACATTCACAGCCTCACTGCAGGTAATGAGAGGCTCCTCCAGCTCCAGCAGTTCCCTCCTACCCCACTGCAGGTGACTGGGATCTCAGTTGCTGGGAGCCCGGAGACAGGACACATGAGCTCCTCTAACCAGGCATTCAATGCTGTACTGGGGACTGAACCCATTCCAGTGACCAACAATTAGATTGCATCGTTCTGCCAAGAGACTGATTTCTATTAGTGTGGGAATTAGTTAAATATCACTTCATCTGGGATTCTAAAGAACCTGAGGGAGTCAAGTGTTCAGCTCTCACCGAATTTCAATTGCATATCTCTCTGGGAAAATTAATGAGCTGAGTCCTAAGGAGCCTTGCTGTTCTCAAAGGAGCCTCGACTTATTGTTTGTTGTCCAAGTCTCTTTTTCCTTTCATATATACATACAGAGTATTCATTTTTACAACAGAAACATTTGTCAGAAATTTCAGTTGGCAACAGTTTGGAAATTTGAAGTCCTTGCCCTTGTGGAACAAGCTTTCCAATGATTTCAACTAAATTCTGCTGTGGGGATTGTGAAGCAAATAGCTGATGGAGATCTTGACCACTTTGGGAGTGAGCAGCTCACTGAACTAAATGGTTAATTCTCTCAGAAGTCCAGATCAGAGTCAGGAAATGAGCACTGAGACAGCCTTCACTGGAAGCTAGTGCAGTCTGCTTTCCCAGTGAAAACTGGAGCCCTGGAGAGAATAATGGAATTAGTTAAATATCCAAACAGGAAATGCTGTATTAAATCAGAGCAATATTCCATCTGATATGAAGCCAATTTTTGACAGTTACCAGAAGCATGGGAAGTATATTAGAAATAATTTCGAAAAGGATTGCCTATAAAGGGTATCTCTTTCAAACTGTAATCTATTGGTGGTAGGATTATTTTTTTTAAATGTAAAGGTTAAAGTAAATATATGTCAATATGATTGGTCATCATAGGAACTCTAGAAGAATGGTAAGTTCCTACAGGCAACTCTATCTATTGTAAGTTTGTATTTTTTTTTTTTTACAGAGAACAGTTTCTATGGTGCCCTGCCAGGAGCTCTGCTCACACCAGGCTGTTCAATCTTTGCTTTTCCTCTAGGTGTGCATGGGAATCCAGCCAGTAGTAGGAATGTGTTCAGATTAATTGTGCAGCTATTATTGTACTGGCCACTGGTGAGATGATATCCCCCAAGAATATGGATATGCTGTTACAGTGTCCTGTTGTGGGAAGGCCACCATCCTGCAGCAGCCAACCACTTCTGAATTTCAGGAGTGAGCCCAAAGGACTCGGGGAGAATCAGCACATATCGTTCCTCAATTCAATAATTAGTTGATGTTTTATGGTTATAGCAGAAGAAACTTGCTTTGCAAAAAAAATACACAAAGAACTGGGAATAATATTTCCATTGTATCTAAAAAATTATGTCCTGTGAGGTAACAATCTCAGGCAATTACACTTTTTTTTTTTTTTTTTTTTTTGCATTGCAGGGCCTGAAAAGAAGTTATAATAAAATAAAGTGTAGATAAAGGAAATAACGTTTTTTCCTTTGGAAACCAGAATGGAAATTAGTGGGTTTTGTTGTCTTTCAAAAAGTATTGTGATCTTTTAAGAAACAAGTTAGAACGTCTGGAGAGAGTTAACTATCCAGGTAATGGGTGGTGGTAACAGCAACAGCTGTAGCTCATAGGACACTGAAAGAAAGAAATCTTTTGGGATCAAACATCCTGTGTGCTTTTCCTACCACATTCATGCTTTAATTCAGAAGTGCAGTCTTCTGAGATATTTTTTAGATATACTGTGTTGCTGCTGTCATCAAGCATATCATTCCTATTATTCTCAGTTCACTGGGTTGTGCAAGAAACAGTTTTTCTCCCAAAGCCCAGGAAATGAGCCATGTTGATTGTTCATCAGAGAATACAACTGAAGTTTAGCTTTGTGTTTGACTGCAAGAATATTTTCTGTGATCAAAAACTGTGTATCCATTCTGTGTCTGAATGTAGGATCAGAAGTTCCCAGGTTTTCCAGGATATGGAATTATTGCAGCCATTCTGATACAATAAGCCCGGGCTCAGTCTTTGCTCTGCTCTTATCAGATTTGCCATACTCTGCAATACAATAAACGCCCACACAAAAAACAATGTTAAAATAAGGTTAAGGTGAGGACATATAATCACAAAGGAAGGAAGTTCTGAAATACTGTTTTCATTAAAATCTTCACTCAACAAGCAGAATGTTATCAAACGATGAAGGGTCTGTGGTTGAGGACTGACAGTATCCTAAATTTTTTACTGCTGTGGCCTGATCTTTATTGTACAAAATGATTCTTCAGTGATCTCCCCCAGCTTGATAATCCCACCCACTAGCAAAATGCATGACAAGTTATTGCAGTAGATTGGTTGCAATATTTACTGCTGGATATTTTTATGCAGTAGTTTTTCTCTTTGATATCTAGAGACAGCTCTCAACACTGAGAGCCTGTGTTCACTTCTGAATTTCTCTGCCTTTTACAGACCTCCTTTTCTGTACAGACCATCCTGTTCCGTACCTTGAGCTCAGAAATGCCAGCTGCAGGATCTGATTTGGAGGCTGTGCTGTCAGTTGTTAATCTGACTTTTACAGCCCCACATTGAGCCATTTAGTTTTGTTGAGACATAGATTTCCAAGCACATTTACTCAATTTCACTCTGACATCACAAAAATTGCCTTTGATACAGATCTTGTTCACTTTGTTGAGGTTTCCATAGATTCCACAAATGTGATTTGACACCTAGATTTTTTTTCTTTATTGACTTCCTCTTATGCTTTCCTTCATTTTGCCATGGTATGATTCCTACATGTCTTTTGAAATTCACCTAGATTAGTTTGAGGAATTTTCTGTTTTGTCTGAGTTTACTTTCATGGAAAGCCACAGCATATTTGAACTGCTATACCATATTCCAGTGGCAAAACATTATAAAAAATGTAAATAAGAATTTTCAAAATATTTTTTCCTATGGTATTTGCTATCAAGAAAGAATTTTTCAATTAATTTAATATAATCATTCAGTAAGTATATTGTGATGATTAATAGAGTCAACTGGTAATCAATAGACACCAACCAAAAGCTGCAGTTTGGTAATTCCAATAATAAGATTGTATGGAAGTACCATGAGGAATGATCATACCAGCATCAAAAAGTCACACCTTTTGCAAATGATTTATGCCTTCAAATGAACAATGAACAAAAATACATGGTGTTCACTTAGCTATCAGAACAGTGCAGGAGTTGCTGTGATCTTGTTTTCACTGAAGGTAAATGGTGCCTGACATTTGCTGGCTCTCTACAGTAAAGGTACAGCCTTGGGGGATAAAGGCAGAGCCACTGGTGTCACCCACCCGAACTTGTGCAAAGCTGCCTTGGACACTGTCCCACACAACAGCCTTGTCTCTAAATTGGAGATGGACTGGGTGGGTATTTGGTGGGTAAGGAGTTGGCTGGATGGTCCCACTCCAAGTGTATCAGTCAATGGTTCAGTGTCCAAGTGCAGCCCCGTGCCAAGTCACATTCCTCAGGGTTGGCTTCAGGACTGGGGCTGTTTAACATCTTTGCCATCGGGAGAAGACCTTAGAGCTCCTTCCAGAGGCTACAAGAAAACTTTTTATAAAGCATAGAGTGATAGGTCAAGGGAACTGAAAGAGGGTCAATTTTTAGGTTAGATAATGAGAAGAAATTCTTCCCTGTAAGGGTGGGGAGGCCCTGGCACAGGTTGCCCAGAGAAGCTGCGGCTGCCCTGTCCCTGGAAGTGTCCAAGACCAGGTTGGATGGGGCTTGGAGCAACCTGGGCTAGTGGAAGGTGTCCCTGCCCATGGCAGAGGGTTGGAACAGGATGATCTTTAGGACCCCTTCCAACCCAAACCCTTCTATGATTCCATGATACAGGAGACAAGTTACGAACTGCATTAAAACAATTTCTGAGTTTTTTCTTGTTACTGTCACTCTTGGATGTTTTTATTCTAGAATAAAATTGTCCATATGGAGAGAGTTTGGATTTCTGGAATTTTTTTAAGCAATTGTTCTACTTTGAAGGTGTATTTTATCTTACATGGATGAGCAAGTTTAGACAAGGCCTTAGCTTTTACCACTGTGCCATTCCAGCATATGTAGGTTTTTATTGCATGTTGCTGTGGAAAGTTGTGGTACAAGGTAGACCATATTCAGTGTAAAAATTCAGCAGAAAAGTCTGAACTTGTATGTATGTCTGTAATCCTGTACTCAAGATACTGCTTCTGTGAGGAGATCTGTGTTTTTTCTCGTTTTACCATTGATCTTTATTTAATGTCTTTTTTTTTTCCCATTTCTGTCTCTTTCCTGCTCTATTTTAAATTTCTCTTATTTGTGTCAGACAATAAAATCAGTGAATTAACAAAAAAAACACGTAAGAAAAGCAATGAACAGATCTTCAGCTATAGTGGGCATTTTAGTTATTATGAATTGGGATGTGCTTCTTTAAATGAACATAATTAACTATCAAAATATGATGGTTATCAGATTGACAACAAATCTAATGTCATTTACTCTGTGTGTAGGTACAGATCTTTTGTTGTCTAAGTTGTCAGAGCTGATGACTTGGTGAACTGTGATATATTTATTACTCCAGCTGGGGAGTGGCCAGTGTAAGAATATTGGTGGGTCAATAGTTCAGTTTTTCTTTCATTTTATATTTTTCACCATAGATTTTCCTTGATTTTAGTCTCCTGTGTTTTCCTCTGTCTTTTTCTCAGCTGTGTGGTTATTTAAGGAACAATCATAGCGTTCATAGTGTTGTTTAGTATAATACATGTTTTCACATTTAGTTTGGTATAAAATTTACATATGTTTGGCAGTGCTGTGTCAAATGGGAATAAATCCTAAGGAGGAGCCCCTTACTTAACCCAGTGTCTTGTGTTATCCAAAGAATAACTTCAAAGCTGATTATTTTACCAAGAGGAACCACACAGGGCAACCCTTTGATTTTCCTTTTTACTGCTCACAAGCTTTGATAAAACAAATTAAAACAAAATTTCTCAAAGACCACTTCTTTATATTTTTAGTTGCCCTAATAAAAGAGATCACCTCCACATTTTGGGGGTGCTGTAAAGTGCTTTTCTGTTGAGCCAGTGTGATTACCATTTGCACATTCCTTAGTTTAAAGGAAAAAAAGAAAGCTTTATAACACAGAGCCTGTACCACACAGCCCTGGCATTGTGTTTAATGTGATTCAGGACTGCAGCTGTTTATTCCCTTTTTTCTTTTCTGTGACAACAATTTAAGATGATTTTGTTTAAAGTGAGATCCTGTTCCTGTTATTCACCTACGTTATAAAAATCCTACCATGTTTGAAAGTGTCATCAGTGCAGCAAATGTTTGAAATTGTATTGAGAGTTTAATAGATCTGAGCAGATGGGTCCCCAGTTTCAGTCCCTGTAGTGAAAGATGTGCACTGCTGAGAACCTGCCCTTAAACAATGACTATACCATATGTTGTTGTAAAGGAACACATTAAGGTTTGGCAAACTGTTTAAAAAAATACTTTGCATCGTTCAACCTCCTACTTGAAGATACCAAAGTTACCTCAAGACATGGAGCAAGTAATTTAAATCAAGCAGTTTAGTAGCGCTGGTGAGCATTTCCCCTGTGTGTCCTTAAGAGCCATGTGCATAATGAGAAAGAAAAGTGCTGTATTAAATAGTATGTTGGCAAATCATTTAACTGGGCTGTCCTGCAGCTTTGTTTGATGTGTGAGAACATGGCCATCTCACACTGTTTTTATTATGAATGCAGGAAGTGATGGTTATTATGGCCTGGGAATCCTGTTCAAACATATACTTGAATTAACATGTTACCACTGGCAGCAGACTTTGTTAGCAAAGGGAAGAACTTGAAGTATTCAAGTGAAAAATAATGTATTCAAAAGTGAAATAAAAGATGAAGTCAGCAACTTATCCTGTAGTGCATAAAAAGTAACCACACACTTAACATGTGATCTCTGTTAATTTACAGCAGTTGGAAACAGCAGAGAGCAGAACATAAAGTAAGTCAAGGCTCCTACGAAGAAGTAATATCTTTTACTAGATAAATGACTTAAGTGAAGTAACAGCTGCAGTATAAGATCTTATTCAGGCCTGAACTAAAGCAACTACTGAATATATTGGTTTGTGTAGTAAAAACATTGGCTATCCCTAGACTACTTAAATCATTTATATGCACAGACTAACGCAGTTGCAGCATCATTGCTGCTAGAAACATAATATATTTGTGAAAAGAACTTCTTTCCCCTAGTTAGCCTTCCTTCTGCTTCACAAAGTGATTCCTCTGCGTTTTGGGAAGAAACTTGGATATGCTAAAAGTGCAGAGTCAACAGTGGTGCCATAAACCATGCAATCCTAGTGAGGTGATGTGCTTTGAGGCAGAGATCCCAAGGTGCAGCTGCACGGAATTGTCAGCAGATTCCATTAGATCTGTTCCAAATTTGTGGCTGTGGTGTTTGCCAGAGATTGCTCCTGAAGACTCTGCTTCCATAGCCTGTGGCTGAACATGTATCCTCTGAGGCTGAACCCCTGAGAACTTGGTACAGTTTTAAGTCACAGTTTGGAGCCTTTCATTGTCATTAATATTTTTTAATATTCTGGCTCACTGTCTAGGTGTACTTTAGACTGTGTCATTGCTTACTAAGATGTTTACAGCAAAGCAACTGTAATATAAATACAGTTATTATTTATAATGCACAACATGGATGATTTTGAATTGGTGGTGAAGGTTTTTCTGAGACCCAGGTAATCGAGTAGGTGGTGAAGGAATGCACACTGAAGGATGTAACAACATGGTTCAACACAGGGCTGGTACAAGCACATCCCCAGCAGTGCTGTAGCTGTGGAGATTTGGGAACACAGAAGTACAAGCAGTCAAGGCTTCTGGGAAGAGGCAAAATCTTATTATTTAAGTTTTCAGCTGCGGAAGTTAATAAGCTTTTGGGAATGCAAGACAAAGAGACACAGGCTAGCAGCAGCAAATGTCAACCTGTATTCCATTTAGGAATAATTGCTTTGATAATTTAAATTACTTAATTACATTAAGCACCTTGAAGGAAAAGAGGCAGCAAGGACTGCAGAGGCATAGGGAGAGAAGGGAAACTCATTGGGCACTGGGAGACTGAGGGACAATGATGGAAAATGACAATAAAAGGAAAGTTTAGAAGCAACTACTAAAAAGAAAAAAATTGTACTGAGATAGAGAATTTATTGTAAAACCCCCCACAACTATGCCCTTCCAAAGTAATCCTGTGAATTTTAGTAACTCCTCCTGGGTTGTGACAGAACAGAATTTCTCCACCAGCATCCTTACCAGACTGTGATTTACTATCTGTGATGTGATTGTCTTCATGTTTGGATTTAAAGTAACTGGGTTCTTTCTTTGCTCTTTCATTCCTTAAATTGAATGTTTTCTCTCTTTAAGCGTGAAGGCGCTTGTTCTTTTATTTGGTGAGAGAATCAAAGCAGCTCAGACAGATTGCACAGCATTGTTTCTAATCAAATGAAAGGAGATAACTCTGTAGTTTGAAAGTGAAACCCAGCAGCAGTTCCAATGAAAACAAATCTCATTAAGTGTAACTATTTTTTTCTATTTATATTGCCTTGTTTTCCATCTCCTTGCAAATTGCTGTTTCTTCCTTCTTCTTTTGTAGTCCTAACAAACCAAAGTGAAACTAAACTTGCTTTGATTGCATTTACAACATCATCCAAAAATTCAGTGACTCATATCATATGGAAGGTACATGATCTAAAGACTCAGTTGTGTGAACTTGGTAGAAAGTTTGTTGTGTGGTATTATCAATACTTCTTCTTCCATAACAAATGTGTCTGAAATACTTTCAAAGGAAGATATCTTATAAAATTTCAAAAGAAGACGTGGTTGGAGCCCTGCTGAAATGATTTCTGTAACAATATAATTCCTAACAAGTGCTGATTATTAAATGCCTTTGCTAGTGTATATATTTTATTTTTAGTAATGATAAATGTAGATGTTTGCAAAGCTTCTTTTGCTTGTGAAGTGTCCTACCAAACTGGAATACAGTTCTACTGTGAAGCAGAGACAAGAGTTATGTTGATCATTGGTCACTTGTTACTGCAAAAATCACACCAAAAGTCTGCCTTTAAGAAATTGTATCTGCCATTACTAATACATTTTTATAATGTATTTGTGAGAATGAGAAATATTGGTCTGGTTTGCCAAGATATATATTGACAAAGAATCAAATACCTAAACTAGTTTTCAGAGTGGCACTGGCAATCCTGTGGGAATGGTAGTGTTTGCACACAGCAAACTTGCATGTGGAAAATCAGAAATTTGTGTGCTCTGATCATCTCTGTACCTGCAAAAGAGCTTTAGTGTGTAAGTATTAAATATGTAAATAGGAAAGCAGGTAATTTGAAAGTACTTCTAATATCAGCAGGTGAGGGCAGTAAGAAGTGTGTAGTGTTAGTTGATTAGGTATTTCTGTGAGAAGTGTTCCTGTGAAAAAGAAAGGATTGTGTATTTAATTGCCTCATAACACTGCAGACTGAGTGCACTTCATTTGCAGTAGATATTCACGAATGGAAAGCGAAGATTTTGGTGTCCATGTTTAAAAAAGAATTTCCTCTGAACAAATTGGATTCTTCTGCATCAGGTGATGCATGAAATACCAGTCCCTTAAAAACTGCAGTTTTATACAAGCTATAAAATATACCAAAGTGACTGTCTGTAATTCTAAACAGTGAAAAACACACACTTCTGTTGGCAACTCCATTTTTACAGGAGAATGTACAGAAGTGGATTAGGATAAAAAGTGCAGTAAGGTATTACAAACAGATCGGTGGAAACGCCCCATGTCTTAGCAATTGGGAAGGGAGGGGATCATTCCAGATGAAAAAATATAAAGAATGCTTCTGTCCTCTGGAAACTTAAGGATGAAAAGAAAGAAAGAGGGTGGGACAGTGAGAGTGTAAGTAAATCAGGTTAGAGGATGGTAAAATCAAAATGACAGCATGCCTTTATACCCGGTGAACAGAGAACTTTGGAAATCAAAACTACCGTAATTTCAAACAAGATACGGAGATGACAGACATTTGGTGCTGCTGAAAAACAACTGATAGTAAATGGAAATTAAAGACAACTCCTAAACACTGGTATTTTCCACGTTCACAGAATCACAGAATAGTTGAGCCTGGAAGGGACCTCTGGAGATTGTCTAGTCCAGAGTCAAAACAGGGTTATCCACTGCACAGTGCCCAGGGCTGTGGCCCTTTGGGTATTAAATATCTCCAAGGATGGAGCCTCTACAACTCCTCTGTTCAGCCTGTTCCAATGAAAAAGGTTTTTCACAATGAAAAAGGTTTTTTTTCTTATTGTTAAATGGAATTTCCTGTATTTCCACTTGTTCTCATCAAGAAACTACACAAAACACTAAAGCAACTGTTAGACCTAAACACTGCATTTTCAGTAAGGAATGATTCTAGGATTCTTCTCCTACTGTCTTATATAATATTGGGTTTATAGCAGAAAATTACTTTTTACTTAGGAAAGAGAGTTTGACCTTTAGAGGAAAAATCTGAAAATTTCTGTGCAGAAATATGTTTTGGTCAACTGCCACTGAATAATTGCAACCTTTCAGCTGATTGCTGTCAGATACTTTTTATGAGAGGAAAGCTACTGACCTACCTAGTAGGGCTTACTTTTAAAATTCATGCTTGTCTCACCTCTGTCAGCATTGCCAGAGTGTAAGTGGTTAAAGGTAACCAGTGCCTTCAGATTTGGATCTCCTATCAATTCATTTTATTTTGGATAATTGCTCGCTCTTGACATCTGGTGTGATTACTTCTATCACACTGCTTTTGTCTCTATTTCCACCAGACATCTGCCCTGCAGACGTTGTTTTCAGGGCCAGAAAAGTCTAGAAAACCTGAGTTCATCTCAGCTAGAGAGCAGACTACAGACAGAATCTTAGTGAGCATAAATCAGTTTGTGGTTTCCATAATGTTCTTAGCTCGTTACATGTGAACTGCTAATTTACCTAAAACTATAAATTGTGTCATGTTCACCGAGATTTCTCTCATTTTTCTTCATTCTCTATCAGTTGTGTATTTTGCCACATGCAACTAATCACTAGATCATAGCATCCCAAAGATGCTGTGAAGCAGCAAGGACTGTTTCCCTAACATTGGCAAAAGGCCATTGTCACAAAGATGTTTTGAGAAGACTTCAATTCTGAATAACGATGATTAAGAATATTCCTTCATTTGCTGGATAATGACCAGCTGGTGATTACTTACGCAATAACTTTGTATTTCTGTTCTGTGGAATGTTACTATACTGACGAATTTGAAAGCTGTGTAAAACAAGTTAGCAGCTTTTTGGTTCTATTTTTATTTAAAATCATTGCTTTTACTATCTACTGCAAAAAAAAAATCGAATATCATGTTACCATTTATGTGGCATTTCAAGTTCAGTTTTGGAGTTAGAGAAATGTAAGACTCTTCAGAGTTCTAAATGAGTGGCTGAATTAGACACTCAGACCTGAAGTCTGTGCATATTAACAATGTGCAGTGTTCCTTCGTCAGTGTGGGCATTCGATTGGCTGGAAGAAGCTGCTGAAAGAGGAAGAAAATCTCAATGTATTTTCACATATCAAATTTACTTGACTATGTCTAATTATATCCTGCTTGACTGTCAGCAGAAAAAGTGCTTGGGTAATCTTGCAAGAGGATAATAAAAAAAGCAAAGGAAAAAACAGCAATACCGGTTTTTTTTTGGTCCCTGTTCCGTCTGCAGGACAGTGATATTTCCCTTTTAGGCACTTCCGGATGTTTCCATTTTTTTAAGCTTTGTGCTAAAATGCTTCATTTTCTCCCTTCTCCATTTTGATGAACCCACTCAGAGTTTCCCATGACAAACTGCTTTTACTGGGACAATCACTTGACAGTCTCAATTCTAAAAAATACCTTTATGGAATTTTGAAGGGACACATTTATAGTCTGATCCTGAAATGTCGTGGCTTCTTCTACTGTCTCATGTAAGATTCTTATAATACAGCCCACTTTTTCCACTGTATTTACTTGAATCTGTGTATTCCACAGCTGTTGCCTTCACAGTAGACCTCCCAAATAAAATAGCTGCTCATATAATTTAGGAGCCACAGATTGGATCTCTTGTCTATGAGAGCAAAGTTGTTTCACAGTATTTATTTTCCAGTATCGAAGAAAGGAGGCTGGGGAGCCACCTCAGGCTTTCATTTCGTTGAATGTTTGTATTGTCACATTCAAGCTCAGGATGATTATGATGGTAATAATACCACCATTTCAAAGGGTTAACTTACTTTTCTCTCCTAATCTTAGTTTATTGGCACATTATAATCCATTTCATAGGGAAGTTCATTGCTTTGTTGCGCAGTATCACTGGTTCTACACGATTGTGCAGTTCAATCTTTCTCTTACCTTGAGGGTCAATAGCAAAGGTTCCTGCAGTGGCCATTGCTCATACTGACTTATTTTCTATCCTCATCTTGGTAGCAGGCAGGTGAAATGTTTTGAAAACTCCACAGTCTGTTTAGCACTTAACTCTTCAAGACTGACAGTCAATATGTCACAGTCTCCTCTGAAGTGCAGACCATGATGTACATGTAACAACCCATCTTGATTTTATTTCTAACAGATCCAATGTGCCTGAAATCAGTTCCAAATGTGGGATCTATCCTTCAAAAGGTGGAGGCTTGTTCTTTCATGTCACAGAAGACCTACTTAGCTTGGGGAAATCATTCCTTTTCCTTGAAAGTTTTCATTCCAAGGATATAAATATGATGTTGAACTGTGCACCTCCAGTGAACATGATGAACACGAAGTCTGTAGGAGTCAAATTTTTCATTAGGTCATGGAAAACCCACAGAGTGTTGGCAAGGGAATGTTCTGTTGTCTCCAGTCTCTGTCCCCGCCATCAGTTGTGTGCACATCTCCTGGCTCTGGCCCTTGGACAGGTTGTGACATGAGGGCTCTCCCCAGTACAGTGTTGATGGAATTTGTAAGACGTTCCTCCTTTTTACTGGGGGTTATAACAGTAACACAGACAGTACCACTGATGCATTTTGCATGAACACACAGAACAAAACCAGCATGGGGTTCCCTCTTCTCTGCCTGGAAATGTTCTGGTATGAGAATGGCCTGTCCAGTATCAGCCTGCCTTGACTCTTCTCTGCCTCTCCAGAATGGCAGACACAAACTGTACAGCTGTACTGCTCAGGCCTGACCAATTACAGATGAGAACTGTGGGGCAATTCTCAGAGCCCTCTTCCAGGATTTGTGGGTCCCTGAAAACCTATTTCCTTCCCTTCAGGACCTAAAAGAAAAACCACTCTTTCACTGACAGTCTGTTTTCTGGTTTCTTGTTATTTGTACTCCAGCTGCTGTGGGGAAAGATTCTCATTTCTTCAGCTCTGCCTGATGGACATCTGGAAGATAAAGCACAACACAAACAAGGTAGTTACAATAAGCTTGGGTTGGCCAAAGCTGTTCTCTCCCTGAATTTGTTCCAGCTCTTAGAAGAGGCATGTGAAACCTTGTCTTAGTTTCCACACTTGTTTTCACGTCATCTCCACCTGCACTGAAGGTTGTTTGCCAATTAGTCTCAGGTTTAGTGCCTGCTGGCTCTTCCTTAGCAGGACCTAGGTTCCTTTCAGCTTCTTACAATGGGCATCTGATGGACAAGTGTATTCCCAGAGTGTCCCGATATGAAAATAAAATTGATTTACATCCTTCATTGGGTTTGAAGCATTTTGAAGAAGTAGTTGAGCAGCAGATGTAGCAGGACACTGATTCCACTTCCTGGGGGCAGAGATGCTGGAGGCCAAGTTTGTAGACAAGTTGGCTTCCTTACTCATGTATAGGAAAGCTTGTTTTTCTTTTGCTTTCTCCCTCTTGTATAAAGTCTTGCTGTATTGAAAAATTATAGTAAACAAAAGACTGTGACAATGTCCTTAGAACTTGTAAATGCATTGTCTTTGTTTGTGTGCTGTCCTCTGATTAAATGTCACAGGTTTGTCTCTTATATGCAAAATAGATAATAAAATACATGCTTCCCTTTTTCCATCTGTGTGCCAACATCTTCAGTTTTCACACTTGCAAGTGTAATGGCTGTTTCTGTCACTTTGATCACAAACTCCAAGGAGCACCTCATCTCCATGAGTCTGTTTGTAGGAAAAACTATAAGAATAATTAGAAATTTTCATGCTGCTGAAGTAAAATAATTTTGAAGTAAGTATAATGCACTTGTCGTGACTGAAGTCTGCAGTCTGTTTTCTCTGGGGGTAAAATGTCTGCTGGCTGTTTATTCTGTCCTTGGCAGTACTCTTAATATTGTTATTTGTCCTCACCTTCAGGATCAAAATATCAGAATTTATCTTCTCACACCAGTTTTTCCCTTCTCGTTGAGTTGTCTCCCTGTCACCATCCCAGAGCTGTGAGCTGTGGGCAGTGTGATCCCACTGTCGGCAGCTCTTTCAGTCTCAGCTGGGATAACTCTTGAGTTCATTCAACTGGAGTTGAGGCTTCTGCATGTTCCTAAATCACTGAGAATACATTTTTAGAAAAGGCTAGTGACTGAAGGTGCAAATGTGGACATTTCTTTAAGAGGGGCTGAAATCATTGGTGCTGAAAGTGGGACATGGTTACTGAATCTGGCCAGTCCAAATGAATCCAGCTAAAAAACCCTGACTCCTATTATCCAGTGTAGGAAGGCAACAATTCTGCAACAGTCTCATTCCAGGAATGCAGTTCTGCCATCAGCCTCAGCCTCATTAGCTTCCCATCCAGTGCCAAATCTACAGAATTGCCTTCCTGCTTTCTGTGCTTTCTCATGAAACTGCTTCATCCTCTCTCACAGAACTCACAAGCCCAGCCCCTACACTGCTAATGTTTTTAAACTGTTAAAAAAAAAAAAAGTCTCTGTCTTCTAGTAAGTTACTTTTTCTCTTGATTGTTCGTACACAAAGCTGCGTGTTCAGACTCGCAGTGTACAGGAATTTAAACATCCAGCTGCTTTCAGTAGGACTTTTCAAATTCCAAAAGGTGAGCATAAGAACAACTTCTCTTGGTCAGACCAAAGGTTTGTCTGAATCAGTGTCTTGTCTTGGCACTGACCAGCATCAGAGCAAAGGAAAGCAGGTAAGACAGTAAGTATGTAGTGCTATTTCCCCAAAATGCTCTCCCAGCCTCTGGTGATTTTCAGAGCAGGAACTTCTTAAGCCAAATATAACCTCTGTGCATTTCATTATCCACGCTGGATTTTTTTCCACTGATTTCATGATGCCACTTTTTGTATCCCTATGAACTTTCAGCACCTTTTAGTTCTAGAGATGTATATTATGAAGCAATACCTGCTTGTGTTGGTCTTGACCCTGCTGCTCTCTGGTTTCTGAGTCAGCCTGATAGAACACTCTCTTACCTATTTATCTTCTTTGTACTGCAATAACTGATTGTTCTCTCTACGCAGGAGACTCCTGTGTGTGGTTTTGTTCCTTGTATAGAATCCATTCCATACCTGTGGTGCACATAAACATATGGAAGTGATGAATAGGAATCATGGTGTTGGCATCTTGCCAGACTGAACATCAAAATAAATATAATCTGTTAATTGATTAAATAAATTAATCCCAGGAAACATTTTATATCCTGGGTTTCAAGCTAGTTTTCTCTTTGTATTTGAATCCTTAAACTTCTGGTCATAGTTCTTTAATTTCTACAGCATGAATCACATACAGAGTTCAACATCCAACAGATATATTGAGATAGGAATCAAGTCAGCTGTCAAGATAACACAAATGTGCATTAATATTTATGTAGTTATATATCTTTATAAAAATATCATAATATTTTCTTATCTCTGAACTTTCCAGTCTGTCTATCTACCTGACTGGGTTACTCACCACTTACTCGCCTTTATCCCAGTAATGGATTCAGCCCTTACCATCCTTTCTCTTTTCCTTTGTTAATATGCCACTCTTTTGTCTTCCTAAACTTGTTGTGACTACTTGTGCATAACATAAAGGAATTGTTAATATTTATCTGTGTAAGATGGAAGCTGTCTCAAACTCATGTTTATCACAGAGGAGAATTAATGCAGGGGAAGAGGAAGGTGCTTCTTGAAGGGATCTGTGGACAGGAAAATGCCTTTGTGCCACGGGCTGCAGCAGGGTGAGCACACAGGTGCTATGGGGGCCTGCAGGAGGATGGAGCTCCTGACACATCCAGCATTCCAGGCCAATCACCCTGTGTGAGCTGCAGCAGTCCTGAGGAGACAAAGCCCTTGTCTTTGTGATAGAGAACCGAATACTGCAGAAAAAAGTCCCCCGGAGGGAAACATGGAACTAGGAGAAAGAAAGAAGAGATAATTGCAGAAAAGTGTTAGTTGGAAGAGGTTTTTCCCTCAGTTCTTTTCTGAAGAACTTCACTTTTTAGAGACATGTGGCAAAATGTCTTTAGACAGTTCTAACATATTTTATTCTCCCCTCATCTCTTTGCTGTTCATTCCTTTTTAATGCATTTCTTTTTTCACCTTTTTCTTTCTACCTTACTCTTTATTCTCATCAATCACCCTTTGATTGCTTTATATTTACCTTTTCTTTGTTTGGATCAGTTATTGAAAGTAAGCAACTGCTTTTGATGTCTCATTAGCACTTTTGGAAGCTTTCTTCTTGCCTCCCAGTTTCTGGTTACAGAAGTGTAACAGTTGTCATGAAACCAATATTGTAAATAATGGAATCTGTGTGTTTGTGTAGCTGATGAATTTATAATATTCAGTTCCCATAATTAAGGCAACCGAAAAGGTTTTAGCATATAAATAAAAAACACTGCCTGCATTTTAAACTTAGGAAGCTGCACACAGGCAGCTTCAGAGCAGCCACCAAGCAGAGGTGCCAACAACAGAATCAGATATCACTGCTGGGAAAAAAATACATTCCTGAGTTTGACATCTGGGTCCTGCAGCTGGAGTGACTGGAAGAAGAAAGGGAAACAGTACAGACTGTCATCAAAAGGAGATAGTGGTGCCAAGTGGAAATTACATACAGATGCCACTTTTTTTGCTTAAGACAAATAGCTCAACTATATAAAAAGACAACAGCTACAACATCCAAAGATGTGCTTAGAAGTGCCTGATGGGTAAAGGAGCATTGCTTTTTGTGAATAGAACTGGCTTATAACTAGAGATGTGAGATTTGGAGTTTGTAGTTGGATAGGTTTTAATGTTTGAACAAATAAGCTCCAAAGAATTTTTATGTATAGAAAGGCAAAGAGCAAACGTGGTGTATTCCAGCTACTTTGTGAGTAACTCATTGTTTCAGCTTTCCTGCCTGAGACTTCACTTTGCAGTATATCATCTTGCTCAGCACACCAGTTACCCACACAGGGCCCACTGTGAGCACTCTGCTGAAAAGCCCCAGCTCTCTGAGGCAAAAACCAGTCAGAATTCCTGAGGTAGCTGTGATGGCATCGGGAAGCAGTGCTTTCACTGGCCCACTCTGTTCTACCTTAAAAGCTTGATTATTAATAATTTTAGTGGGAAAAATTGTATTAGGATCCATTTTATGCACATATTCTTCACTGTACCTTGCTTTTACTTCTAAATGGTATATGGTATCTGAATTTGTAACTGTATTTACCTGTGTATGAGCCCTCTGGAATCACCTAGTGGATGGACTACTATTTTTCATTTCTTTGTGGCTATTTAGTGTCATAAATCCTTTCATTAAAAAAATGGTTGAAAGTTAATTTCGTTTTATTTTACTGTGTCTCTTTTGTGTGCGTATTAGGCATGCTCTGTTTCCAGTCTTTCCTGCAGTCAAAACAGCTTTCCTAGAACCATGTGACTCAAGCATGTCAACAGAGAAATAATGTGTTTTCGCAAATAAAATTGAAAGAGTAATCTAGATTTAAGGTGTTTTAGGAGTTGCCTGGCTGATCAATATGATCTTCTGGGGAAGACAGATAACCAGGTATATCCACTAACATATATGTGGTGCTGTGTGATACCTAAGACCTGCTGTGAATACAAAAATGTGCCTTCTTTGCTGAGGAAACATTAAAATATCATTGGGGATGCTCTGACTAGACAAGGTACCAGCAACAGCTTGAACTAGGCTGTGACTGGAAAAGGCACTGGATCATGCCGTAGAAATAAAGAAGAAAGAGGAGGAAGATTTAGATTTTGGGTTTATTTAGGCCATAAATTAGTGGTGTAAATCTATTGTACAATGGAAAGATGTCCATGTACTGGAATCAGTTATACCCTGTTGATGAATTCAGCAGGAAAGTTGAATAATTCAGGGATCCTAAGGGTTTTCCCTTGTTTACAGAGGTTGTCCTAGGAAAGCTGTAGCACTCTCAGTGATACAGGTTTTTTTCTGAAAATATTTACAGGTTTTACCAATTCCAAGATCATCAAAGCAGACATCTTTTACAGCATAAATCAACCTTGATTAATAAAACTGTGTCATTGCCATGGTATCTTATTTTAGAGATAGAGTAAAACTTCTCTTTCTGTTACCAGACCTTCAGTACCTGCAAGTTGGCCCCAGACTACTTTACGCAGAATAGTAAATGGGAATGCTTTATTTGGGGAGTGAGCAGTTGGTGGCTTTGAAATTCCCTACTGAAATCCTTGAGGAAAGGTGAGGCAGTCTGGCACCTAAATAACTTCTTCACTGCAGAACACTTCACATAACACACTGCAAATCGAAAGGAAGAAAGCTTGAACCCGAATCAATTCTGTACAAACAAGCCCGTTTCTTGTTCAGCTTGTATTCTAACTGCCTGTCTCGGTGCTGTCTGAAGCAGCATCAGTGGGTCTTGCCACCATTTGGGAAACCTGTGTGTGTTTGAGTCACACATTGTTCTTGCAGGATTTCCTTAGGCTAAGGCACAGAACTGAAAGAGCTCCATTTAAGAGAGTCTGTGAATAACTAGGAAACGAGCAGCAAACTCGGCATTATCTGAAGATGTTTGTTAACATGCAGGATGTTCCTTAAGGCCTCTATCTTCAATGAGAAGAGTTTTTATTCAGGATTGCTTTTTGAAAAAGCAAGTGTTCTTTTGCATGCATGTCACTATGGGCCCGACTCAGGCAAAGAGCTGTTTGATGCTCTTGGCACATGTCTGCTCCTCCAGTTTCCTTGGATATCCTGCTATAGGCAGCTTTATTGGGAAGAAGATTATAACTTTTGAGTAGTGAGAATGGGCACAACTTACAACCTTGCTACTCTCCTGTAAACTACTCCTGTTCTATTGCAAAATTGTAACAAAAAAATCATAAAAAATGGTTCTCTACTGAGGGATGTCTAGAAGAAAAAAAATGTGGAGAGAAGACTCTGCACTTTCACCAGAAGATCAACTGTGACCCTTCCCTTATCTTTATAAAAATACTACATTTCGTATCTAGCTCAGAAAAAGGAAATAACATTGTATGAGCAGTAGGCTCTGCTTTCTAAAGAATGTTGGGCAAAAGGATTTGTTGTTATATAGTGGAATAACAAGCAGCTGGAGAAGCAAGTTTTAGCAGGACACCAACTCAAAAGTACAGCCCTGGAGATAAATGAAGTTGAAGTTTTCCTATCAAAATATGAGATTGTGACCCAAAGTATAATCAGTTGGGTTTGTGTGTGTGTGCCTGTGTGCTTGCTTGTATGAATGAAGAAGACAAACATCTTTCCAGAAGAATGTTCTTAGCTGAGGCCTTGCCTACAAAATTTGCACCAAGGAAAGAAAATCTAGGTAGTTGTACTGGTGTAGTTTTCTGTAATATTGGCACAATCTCAGAAATGGCTTAAGAGAAGAGAGAATAATTAACCTTTAGACTGTGAAATCCTTAAACTGTGAAAGACATCCGCTAAAAAGTTAAGGAAGCATAAAGTGGAACCTTGTGCATTCGAAGACAAAAGGGATCCATTCATTCACTCACTCTTGTGTTCTTTGTGTAAGCATCATCCTCATCTCTGGGGAAGCAAACTCTTAGAAGAATACAAATGCTATATTCATGTTTATCTAATTAATTTATAGAGAGATTCCTAACTCAGCAGACAGTTTTTGTATATCAAAGTCAAAGGTCCTAACATATGTCAGCTTTCTTACACAGATGTTATACATTTGATATCTAATAAATAATTAAACACTGAGCTCAGCAAAGCTACACAGAATATAGATTTGGCCTACCTAATATCTGGAAAGCTACTTATTTTTGACAAACAAATGATTTAATTAATTAATCATTAATTAAAATTAATGATTTTAATATGGCAAAGTGAGGTTGTTCACAAGATGTGCTTTGGAGGATGTGTCTATTTATGTTAATTCAGTGCCAAATCAGACTGGGACATTACCATTTTCCACTTCGTGCCCACTGACGTATAAATCTTGTATTATTAGCTTTTTACTTCTGGTGGTTTTATCAATTGACTCTTTTAGATGGAAGAAGATCTTTAAAAAATGCTAGAACAGCATAAGCTTTGCAGTTACACCATCTTCTCAGCTACTTAAAATTAGAAGTGAAGCCATCGTGTCCTGTATATGAAGATACCTGCACTTCAAAAACAACAAGAGTGTGGCTGAAGTATGGCTATAACAACATATGGGAACTACTTTCTCATCCCTTCCGAGTCATAAACAATCCACTGTTTCTTTTCCATAAAACCTGACTATCTATTGTAATGTAATGGAACAAATACAAAGCATCTGGAAAGAAAATAATTATAATTAAATTAGTGTTTCCAATTAGAGAAAATGGTGAACCTTTCCCTTGATTTAGAGTTATAATAATCATTTGTAATCTGATTTAAAAGGGGCTTATGGTTGCATTCATAAAACTGGCAGACATTAGGACTGACATGACCTCTTAGGCATCTAAAGAAATTATAGGCCTACAGAGGTAAGAATATATCATTAAGTCCTGAGCTGACAGCATTTTTTTATTTGTACTGACCTTTGGTTGGATTAAGTCCAGTCATCAGAAAATAATTCCATTTCAAGCAGCTGAGAGTTATTATGAGGTTTTGCTGATTCAGGAGTAAGTGTAGCTCTGCCCGAAGGGCTCGCGAGGATCAGCTGTCCGCTCGCTTATGGACACTGGGAACAGACCGAGACTTTGTGGCTGTTCCTGCCGGTGTAGAGCGGGATTTACCGGGGTACCAGGATCGCCTGCAGCTCTCCTTTTGACGTGGGGCAGGGGTCTGTCCTGCTCTAGGCTCTGACACCTGGATGTACAGGACATTTACGTTTCTACAAATGAGACGGACACTTCAATCTAAACATCGACCTTAAAAAGCCTTTGTCCGTTCGCAGCAGATCTGATACCCCGATATCTGTTGCTGCTCTCGTACAGAACCGTCTCAGATTTGATGGTGCCAATGACCAACGTAGATCTGCCGGACTCCAGCAGAAGTCAAAACAAAGCACTTCTCGGCTTTATCCAAGGACAGCCTTACTCCTATAGGTACTTAACGCACACTTAATCCTACACAAAACATTGACGAGCAGGAGGAGGAGCCCTCTCGCCAAAACAATGTCCCTTGTCAGGGGACGTCGGTGCAAAAGCTCGGGTTTCCTCGCAGTCTGAGAGCTCGCTCTCTCTTGGGAGGTGCTTAATCGCCGTGCTGTTGTATTTGCTGGGGTGCTTTTGTCCTGTGAGTCCTTTTGAAAATGTCTAACTTTGCATAAATAAATATTCACCACATCGGAGAGAGACTAATTGTACAGCTCGGTGGTCAGGACAGTCGGGATGGATGAAGGGCCAGGTAATCACAGCTGCTTCTCTGGCTCCATCGGTGGCAGTACCTCGATTAATATCACCGAACAGCACCGCTGCGGGCTCAGGCGGTGTCACCTCAGCACTTCAACACCCTCTTCCAGTTCAGGTTCATTTTCCTCGCAGGACACGGCTTGGAGAGGGCATCATGGGCCCCACTGGCTGGCAA
>NW_020884919.1:6304122-6379298 GCF_003945725.1 Corapipo altera | reverse complement strand
TCAGAGCATATTTAATTTGGCCTCAACATAACTGGGCTGACTGCATATCTTCAATGAAACTAAGTTTGCATTTGCTAAGCAGATTTCGTATTGAGGCAATTTCTTCTTGCCTTAGTTGATAGGCTGAGTATATGAAGAGAATCACAGCATAATACTTACACTAAATGGTTTGCTTTTTTTAGTGATTGTTAAATAGAAGACCTGCTCTGTACTTTTCGAGAACCCTGCTTTTAAAAATCGCACAAACATCCACCACATTCCAAAAGTCCTGCGGACTCGATCTGTGAACGTGGAGTCGCAGTGTGCCTTAACAAGTAGTTACATTGAATCTAATGAGCAATATAGGTTATACTCAGGAACGTGATTAATCAGATATTGCAGATCTCTTTAGTTATAAACTGTTATTCCTGGCCTCTTTCTTGAGCTTTGTTTCAGGGAAAAGTCCTCTGCAGGACCATGATCACATAGTTAACAGGTAATGATGTTTTATTTAAGGAGCAGTCAGGGCTCACTTCCCTTAAAGAGGGACATCTGTTTTCTCCATTCTCTCACCTTTTCAACCTCTTGCCCCCTACCTGAGAGCTCGTTTGTTTGTTTAACAGTTTGGCTGTTTACTTAGGGAAGTTTTGACAAGACAGCTAAACCGGTCTGACAACTTGCTGCTCCCAAAGCCCGGGTCCCATTTCTTTGCTCCCCCCACAGCTCCCAAGTGCGTGAATCCGCCCTCACTCTTGCAGTTGCTCTGATTTTTGACGTCTTGGTGAGCCTGTTCAGTTCACTATTGCTGGCTGAGATCCATTCTCGTCCTTTTGTTGGTTCATTTTCTGTGGGATCCACAAATAGAGGAGTCAAACTAAGAGCTCATTGCTGCTGAAAGAAAGGGGGAAAAAAACCTCCTACTTTTCTTTCTTTGCTTTGCCGTGTGTCTGACTGCTTTTATTTTATCTGGGATGTAGTCAGCCCTTTTTCTGAGCTAACTTCATTAAAATGGTATAAAATACATTAAGAAAAAAGATACTCTGTCTATTTAGTCAATTAGTCTGTTCAAAAGCAAGTGTGACTGATTCCATAGATAATGCACAGCAGGGGACAGGTCCAGAGGACTTGGAATAAGAGAGTATTGAAGATATCAAATGAAAGGATTAGAACAGGGAGGGAGGAAAGGAAGGAGGGAGACTGAGAATCTTCCCGACAGAGGAAGTTAGATTGCTTCAAATTCCTGTGGAACTCCAATCTTCAGGAGCTGAACTGGTTTGCCAAGGAATCATATGAGCAGCAGAGGCTGAGGGGTGTGAGAGTAAAGGAGAGAAGGAGGGGACTGTGAGGTGTGAAACTCTCCACTTTTGTCCTGTTGATCAGCTCAGTGCCTTGTGTCGGTGCATTATTAGAGCAGAATTGCTCTGTTCAGGGATCACCCCAGTGGAGCTGGGGAGAAGAGAGCAAACCGAGCGGGGTGGGGGTATGGCCTGCTGGGCCATGGAAAGGAAGGTAGCAAATAATGAGGGGTAAGGGAGGACAGGAACTCATTAAATCTACTTGGCTGCCGAATTAAATCTAACGTGAGCTGTGCCCTTGTACAATAATTCCTTCTTCCCTTTCCTTCTTGTGGGACTCTTGCTTCTCTTATCAATGCAATCCTGTACTGAGTCCCAACAGTTGTATGAGACGTAGTTCCTCCTCCAAAGAGCAGGAATAACAGCTCTCAGGCTTGCAATCAACCTCATGTTGACAAGACATTGCTGTCCCATTAAAACACCTCCATAAAAACATCAGAATTATTCTCTTGCTTCCCACAGATTTTAGAGATGGAGTTGATCTGTGGAAACTGAAGTCCCAGTTTCATCTTCTGGTATCAAGCATATCAGCATTTCTCTCATTGGTGAACTCATGTAGACAGGCTTGGCAGAATCAGTGTTTTTAAAGGTATTTTAAATACATATTTAAAAGAGTAACTGTAAGAAGGGTAACAAGGAGTTGTGAAAGGAAAGTTAAGAAAAGGTGTTCTACTTGAGCTTTTTGGGTTTATTTTGTGTTATGTCTATTGAGGAGTGTGATGCTCACCTTTGGCAAGGGACAGATTAGGATTATCCTCAGTGATAATTATTGGTGTCTGGTCTTGTTTTAGCCTTTCAAAGTGCCTCAGTACTGAGAACAAATCCATGGGCAGCTCGTGTTCCTGGAGCTGTGGTGGCATCAGTGGTGACAGACAAGCAGGAGAGGGGCCTCCTCAGCCTCCTTATCCGTCCCCTCTCTGGGAGATCTGCCCCATTACCCAGTGCTGAGTAGGAAAGAACCAAGACAGTAAACAAACATGTACTGTGATTGCACTTTAAGAAACTTGAGAGTAAAACCAACCTTTGAGTTTAAACTTTTCATACAATATAGAAGTAATTTATCTTCCAGCTAAAGAAAAGCAGATGTTGGAAGGGAAATGCACAAGAGAAGATACAGAAACACTTGTGAAGGCTCTGTTTCTTCTTTGAAGAGTTTCTCTTTAGTTTTTCTTACTTGTGCAGGATATTGTGTGTAATCCTACCAGAACAGAACCATTAAAAATTCTATAAAGATATATTTCTAAAGGAAAAGTCTAGTAGAATAGAAATTGTGAGAAGAGGGCAGTAGGAACAAAAGGCAGCATCAACAGCAAAAAAATCCAAGTGAAAACCAAACCAAACCAGAAGCCAAAGAACTCTTTACAGTGTAAACCTTCAAATATCCCTCATAATTTCTACTTACTCTGACATGTTTGTGTGGTGAGGATCTATTCCTGGCAGGAATTCCAGAAGACAAGGATTTTTTAGATGTTGACCTCTTTCTTTTGAACACTGTGCCACTGAAGACAAATAATTGCGAGACAGTTGGTAGCTGGGTATGCAAAGCTTGCAAGCCTTCAGAAAGAGAAAACCATTTTGCTGAAAATTTATTTCTCTTGTGTTCACCAGAACAATTCCACCTGCTCCAGACTGAAATATTTAGTTTTTTGTGCACCTCTGACTGCAACCGAAATCAGAGCAACTTGTAATCTTTATTCATAATTGATTGGGGCTGGAAGGCTGTACACTTTAGGAAGCCTAATTCTTTAGGTACCCTGCTGTCTCTGCCTTCAGTGGGAGTTTGTCACCGAAGCCATCTGTCCTTTCAAGAAAATAGTCATTTTAATCAATACCTGCTACATCTGTAATGCATCCTGACCCCTCTGAAGTCAGTAGTAGCTGTGCTGGAGCCTGGGTCACTTGTATCAACACCTAAAAATGGTGCTTATAATCTACATCATTATATATATGTAGATGTATTTATGTTAAAATATATATAAATAAGCAAACACAAAGTATGTTTATAAGAAGTTCTATTAAAATATGCTTTCAAACCCAATAAACATAGCATCCTTTAATTGTATGTCCTGTTAGAACTGGAATGGTGGGAAGATAGTGACAGAATTGATGTGACAGCAAATTCTCTTTAAACTTCATCCTGATAAAGATTAAATATTTTCAGAGAAAATGAAAATAATGTCAGAAAAGTTGTTGCCTAAAGAGAAAGGATTTTAAGAAATCTGTGCCTTCTTTATAAGCAATAATCCCAGTGCTCATGTAATTTCAATTGACACGTGATTTATGGCTGCGAAAAAGAGTCTGTACAGCTCTTTCAAAACATAAAGTGAGGGAGTGGCATCCTTTGAGCAAAAACCTCTGTGGCTCTATCTGCTTAAGTGTTTCCTAAGTTTCAGCACTATGAGAATATGAGAATACTCCATTGTTAGGGGATTTTGGAGGCGTGCCTGGATCAAGGAAGTACTTCCTCGTCATGCTGTTTCCTTTCCCAAACAATGTGAAAAATGGCCTTTTCAACCAAACATCTCGAGGTGGTCACTTTGTACATTGTCCAACTAGAGCACAGCCATGGTAAGATAAACCATTCACTGGTATGAATGGCTCCATGTTATTGCTGCCACTTCCTTTTTATTTTCATGGTGATTTTGTTTTGATTTATGGATATGCAGAGAAGTTCAAGCCCCTGTGTAATGATTGTGTCATAGAACTGGCCAGGGAAAATACCCCAAGTGACTCCCCCTTGCTCTCTGCCCTCGGCACACAGGAGCTCTCTCACCTTCCCCACACCACTCAGCTTTCCACGTGCTCCTCTAACGTGGGCTCGGTACAACCTGGTCACACAGAGTGAAAATGCACCATCAAACACTGTGTTACAGGGGCCCCAGTGCTTTAAGTGTTCTGACTCTACTTCCAAACAGCATTTCAGAGGAAGCAAAAGCAAGTTCACGTACATGTTCTGTTCCTGGTTTAGTTCTGCATGATCCAAAGGATTTCTAACTAATCTTAAGCACACAAAATGTGTGCATTAGAGTATTGGATGAAAATGCACGTTTTAGTCCAGCACTGCTGTTGGCACACTGCAAAATACTTAGTGCCTGAATTGCATGGAAAGAGTCTTTAAATCCATTATAAATCTTTGAGATTACCACATAAAATTTTAAACTGTTTTTTAACCAATACTCAGTGGGGCTCACATTTGTTTTCTGCTCTGTATCTTGAGTTGCATATTTAAAATTACTTGGACACAGCTATTATTTTATGACCTCAAGAAAGTGCTGAGCCCATGCATTGTGTGTATCTTGAAGAATGTCATGAATATTCTGTATGCTAGTGAGGAACAATTTGGAAAAAAACTTGGGAAGTCCCTTTGAAAACTTTGACAAGTTCTTGGTGTGTGTGGACTTGTCCAACATATAAATTACAAAATTAGGTCCTTTGACACTGAATTTACATTTTGAGAAATGCACTTACTGGGACCACTTTTGCTTCAGAAAGACGTAAAATAGTCACAGCCTCAACAAAAACCAGCTTAATGGTGATTTTGTTTTGAAAGGGAGCAAATTAATGTTTTTTACCAACATGGAGTATTTGGAATAGCTCGGTGGCTTTGAGAGAAATTTGCCTGATTTTCTCTGACTTACTCAGAGGTAAAAGGACAGAACTGGTTTCATAATTTCTTACTATGTTTCCTTGTGACAACTTCATTCAATTTGCAAATATTTGATCTGTCAACAGTACCAATATATGTTATATTTATAGATATGTAAAGTTATTTAGAAAGAAATACACGTGGCTTTTGACTAACTTTTCTTGCTGGAGCAAAACCCCAAGGAACTTACATCTCCTTTTCAGGACAGTCTTCTGTCCATAGTTTCACTAATTCTCCTGAGAACAATGGCAGTTTAATGAAAATCATTTTCTGGAGCATGGGTTGAGTTTTTTTAGTTTTGCTCATTTGTTTTCTACACAAATTCTTTCTCTTGTTTGTTTAGTGTCCTTTCAGTGGTCTTTGGCAGTAACATGACTGCTGAGTTTATTCTGTCTTGCACCCTCTTTCCTGTTAACTCTGCTCCACAGAACAGTTGTTTGACTGAGGCATAATGGGAATAATCTGAGTTAATGCTGGGAGCTCTAAACATTTCCTCAGCAAATAAGCAGCAGTGTGTTGATAGCCTGTAAGTATTTTATAAGTGCAATTAAGTCACAGTGATTGATTGGGCTGGAGTGAAAATCAGAATCATTTAGAACAACAAATTCTTCATGGGGCAAACCCTCACTAAATTAAGAAAACACACAAAGGTACAACAAAAATAAACAATTTAAGGAGTTCTGCTCTTATACCACGTTTTCCTCATTTCTCAGCTCTGTTTAGGAGGAACAACTTGATCAAAGTGAGACCTTTTGTTTCTTGAAAATACATCTTTCCTGTTGTTAATTTATGTTGAGTGAAAATACGCATTAGTTGACTGATCTAAAAGTTTAGTTGCTAAAAGTGGGAGGAAATCTGCTTCCTTTTCATTTTATCTCACGTTTCTCTCCCTGTGCCTGGCTCCAGGTTACAGGATCTTGCACTTTTGTAGTGCTTGTTGGACTCCTCATTGAACTCATTCAATTCTCTTAATTGCTGAAACCCTATTTTTCTGCCAGGTTAGTTTTGTGCTGGTTCAGCAAACTGAGACAGCTCAACGTAGAATCAGGTGACTCCTACTGTCATTGAAAGGGAAAGAGTGCAGGATGCAGCCAAGGCTGCAGCCTCCTGCCTGGAGAGGAGGGAAGTTGAAAACAGAAAGGTCTTGTATTTATATCTAAAATAAAGCATGGAATTTAATGTATAGTTTAGCATAGTGGTACTTGCTCCACAAAGTCACCAGGGTGCTGTGCCTGTGAAAAATTTGGATAATACCACTGCAATATCCGTGTTGCCCATTTGAGTTCTGTGTGAGTACTAGACACTGGTTTTTTGCTCTTTTTGACCTCCAAACTGTTATATACATATATATAAAAATATATATATATAAGTAACAGTTGTGTTTGTCCTTTTAACGTAGGAACAAATACTCTCAATGGCTCTGTCCTCTTGGGAATCCATTACTTGTGAATACATTCTACTAACATGAAGACATGACAAGACAATTAAGTTTTCAACACTAATTATGGGAAATTCTGTAGTCTGGCTGATCCCTACTAAAAATATTTTTAAGAACTGGTACACATTCTATATTTTTTAAAAGGATGTTAAGATTGTAATGTTACCTTAAGTAAATCTGGATGTAGACAGGACAGGGAAAGATCCTTAAAGGAAAACAACTTACCTTCCACAGAGCAGATACACCAATAACTTAGTTTCTAGTCCAAATAGCAAAATGGTTTCAATCCAACTATGTTTGATTACCATTAACATGTGAAACTAATCTTAGAAGCACAGCAAAAGGCAGAAGAAATGCAGGATTGACTTTATATACATGGTATAAATGTGAGGCACTTGCAGCAATCCGAGTTTGATTCCTGAGGCTGTGAACTTTAGCAATTGCTTAAATAGATTGTTTTTCATTTGTAGATATTTTGCCCTCAAGAAGTTCTTTAAGTGAGAGTTTAAGTAATTCTACACACAATGTTAACTGGAGCAAACGTATTCTGGTGAAAAAAAACACATGACTTAGAACACACAGGTGTCAACTGAATTATCAGGCTGTACTGAAACTCATTTTCCTGCTTTTCATGAGACATGCAATTTCCAAAGAAATGATTGTGTATTGAGAATTGTAAATAAAAGCGCTGAGAAAAACATTTCACCAGAAATGAAAATACCACTCAAAATAACTTTTTTTTCCAAATACTTTTATTTTATCTTGAACAGAAAATTTTGCAAACCACCAATTACTGAGAATGGGGGGCAAACCCTAGCATGTAACAGAGGAGGCTTTGGTTATAAGTGCCATTTCTACAGCGGAGTTAAGCTATTGTAAACCAAACATCTTGTAGTAAGGTAAAAATATCCAGCCAAGTTTTTGAGAATAACAGCAACACTGAAAACATTTACATATTAACAACAGAGAAATATTTTCTAAACTTTTAACAGTCACTTTGCTACAATCCAAAGGGTTTAGTTCACATATCTATACATACAGACAGACACTAAAGCTCTTGTGAACTAACCACTTGTCCACAGGACCTGCCTAGACAGTTTGTCATCAATGCAAAAGGTTTTTTTATATAAATAAGTCAATTAAACTTCACAGAGACTAAAAGAAATAATATAAAATCCCAACTGTAAATAAATCTGTACATTATGGTCAGTCTTATTTCGCTGAACTGTTGCGCAACTTTAAAGTGTCTGTGTATAAAACGATGGCAAGAGCAGCGTTAGCTGGAATGGAAACTTGAAGACTCGGACTCCGTAGAAACAGAAGAATGTCCCCCACGTTTGCTTTTTGAGAGGATCTTGAGGCTGGATCCTCTGCTAACTGATGTCAAGGCATTCTGAGCTGATGTTTTGAATTTGGCACCCAGGAAGGCGTACAGGATTGGATTCAGGCAGCAGTGGAAGAACGCCAGGGCTTCCGTAATGGAGATCCATTTGTGCACTATGGTCTCCAAGCTGCAGCGATGTCGGATGACTCCCAGCAGGATGAAGGTGTCGATGCTGATGCCAATGTAATATGGCAACCAGCAGGCAAAGAAGGCGAGGATGAGGATCACCGTGGTCTTCAAGGCTTTGCGCTTCTGGTGGCCCTTGGAGTGTGACAGCTTGGATATGATGATACAGTAGCAAGTCAGAATGATGAGACCGGGCAAGACCAGCCCTACCAGGATATGCTGAAATCTGAAGGAGATCAGCCAGTTTTCGTTAGGGTATATGCGATCACACAGGTACTTCCCCTCCACTTCCGTGGTGCTGGCAAAGATGATGTCGGGCACTGTGAGGAGCACAGCTGGCAGCCACACGCCCACGTACACCACCTTCTCAGCCAGCAGCTTCCGCGGGCGCTGGCTGTTGGTGGCGTGGACTATGGCCAGGTAACGGTCGAGACTTATGAAGGCCAAGATCAGGACACTGCTGTAGAGGTTGACTGTGTAAATGACGTGAACCGCCTTGCACAGGACATTCCCAAAGTACCAGCTTATGGCTGCATCCACGGACCAGAACGGCAAGGTGATGACGAAAAGGAGGTCGGCCACAGAGAGGTGCAGCCTGTACTTATCAGTCATGCTTCTTTGTTTCTTCTGGTAGCCCATAACAATAATAACCAATCCATTGCCGATTATTCCCGTTAGGAAGATGATGGAGTAGATGGTTGGCAAGAAGATCCTGTTGAAATCAGCATTCTCATGCTGGAAGCACGGCTCTCCATAGTCTCCATAGTCGCCGGAACCAACCTCATCCGTGCCATTATCAGAAAATTCGATGAATAACCCAGATGACAGCTAAAAAAAAATAAAAACAAGTAAATTAGATGTTAGCTCCTCTGCAAAAACTTACTCTGTGTGGCAGTGTGTGTGGAGGACAGTGTGTGGAGAATGGTCCCCACCATCACAAATGAGCAAACTTTTTGAAAACCAGATGGGAAAATACAATGTTCAAGTATATATATAAAACACACAGCAAATAAGAACACGTTAAAAAACTTCCTTTGTCTTTCTCTGAGAACTAAGGTCTTGCTAAGGGGCAAGGCGTGAAAGGGAAAAGAAAAGGAATGGCTGTTCCCAGAAATCTTGCTGGTTCTGGACACCTCAGTGCTCTGATCAGATACACACCACAAACGGGAGAGCCATGAAGGGCTTAATGCAAGAGGTTTGTCCACACAGAACATGACCTATCACGTTTAACTCTCACAATAGAGAGCTATAAAAAAAAAAAATCACTTGAAAATGCTGCTGCTCCATAGTGCCTTCTCATTAAGGGGATGAGGTCAAGGAGAAATAGAGAAGGTAGCCTCGGCTGATGTAATAAAGGATAAATAATAGCAAGAATTCCCTGCTGAGAAGCAAATGACAGCTTCGCACACAGACAAGAAAAAAACCCCAAAGCCCATAAAGAAGAGAAAGAGCGAGGTGACCTTAATCAGGGGAACTCAAACCCCATGGAGGGTCACCACGTTCCCTCCCTTTGTTCCCCACCCTCTGCGGTCGCGGAGCAGGGGGTGAGCGCGGCGGGCTCACCAGACGGATCCACTGAGCACAGCGGTGGAAAAAGGAAGCGAAATTCTGGGGAGGGCATGAAAGCGCATCAGGAAACCACCAACGGTTTTGGCCACCGCGCCGAAAAGCAACGCTGGCGGGCGAGTGCCATCTGGCTCTGTGCAATTCCTCAGCTCCTCAGATTTTCCTTGTCATGCCCCGTGTCCCGCGGACCCCCCGACCCCGCGCAGGGCGCGCCCGCGGGTCCCGCAGCGCTTCGCACGCAGAGGCACCGGCCCCGAGCGGGCATTAACCGAGGACCTAAAGTTGGAACTTGCCGGAGATCTCCGCTTCGCTCCTAACTGCTCTCAAAAGCCCGTGTCAGAGGGGCTGCCTCCGAAACATCGGGACACCGCCGCGTTTGGGCGGCGGGGGCCGGGCCGGGAGGTCCGGGCGCTGCCGCGCTCCCGGTGCCGCTGGCAGCCAGCGGTCAGGACGCGCTCCGGGCCAAAGGGATGCCCTTCCCTGGAGTTACATCCCTCCAAACTTCCTCGCCTGTTCTCCCCCTCATCGTTCCCGTGTCTGAATGTTCTGCCGGCGTTTTCCAGCCCGCAAAAGCGCCACATGTCACTTGACCCGCCGGCCGGGCAGCAGAGCCCGCGGGCAGGAGAAGGTCCGGCCGTGGCCGCAGCGGTGCCAAGGTCCGAAGCGCTGCGGGCAGAGGCAGCAGCGGCCGGGGCTCAGGGCCGAGCCCCGTTCGTCTGCGCCCCGCAGACCCCTCCGTTGTCCCGACCCCGCCACCCGCAGCCTCCGCCGAGGGCAGCTTTGTTTGCAAACAGCGCGCACATGGGCACTTACATCCAGGCTGTCGAGGCTGCTGTCCATGCTCTGAGCCATCGGGCGGCTCCGGGCTCTCGGGCTGTCGCCGCCGCGCCTCTCGCAATGACACCACTCGCCGCTGCTCCAAACACGCCTCGACTCTTCTGGCGGGACGCGGCTCTTATAAGTTGCGGGGCTGCCCCCCCGCCCCCGGGGCTGCCCCGTCTGGCTCCTCCCCGGCGGGTGCCGCCCGGACTTCGGGCGGGCGCCTCGGGCCGCTCTTTGTCTGCGCCCCGGGCATGGGAACTGCACTTGCCCGGCGCGCCCGCGGGGGCCACGCACCTCGCGGGGACGTTTGCCACCCTCTGATTGATGTGTTCATACAAGCGGGCTTTTGAATTTCCCCTCAAGAGCATTCTTTGAAGTGTGTTGTCGGGCCCCGTGTTGCCATGGGTACCCCAGGCGGGCTCCCGGGGAAGTCACTAGTCCAGGAATCGTGGTGGAGGAGGAAGAGGAGTGTAAAAATAGGCAACTCTGTCCTCAAAGTTGTCGCTCCCCCGCGCTGAAGAGAGAGGCAGGAAGAAAGGGATGGTCCCTAGTGAGGGATCTGAGGGATCAGAGTTCTGCAAACCGTTGAGGAGTTCTGCAAGGTGAGTGGGCTGCAGGTTGCCCTCTGAACTCTGGCACCTGTGGTTTTGGGTGAGAAGTCTGATGATGATCTGTTTCCAGTAGTTGGATGATGTAAAAACAATGACAATAACAACCACAAGATAAAAACGTGAAATTAAATTAGCAATCATATAGAATTAAAATAGCAGTCATATAACATAGGTTTGCAAGGGAAAACTACCAAATATAAAGAAATACAAACCAGAATAATTGCTTTTCCTTTCTCTGGAGTCTCAATACTGTTGATATTTATGCAGGTAAATTAATTTGCAGAAAAGATTTTGTTTACAAAATCACAGAATCAATTAGGTTGGAAAAGACCTCTGGGATCATCAAATCTAACCTAAGCCCTGACACAACCATGTCAAACACTCCACAGCACCCAGTGCCATGTCCAGTCTTTCCTTAAACACCTCCAGGGACAGTGACTTCACTACCTCCCAGGGCAGCCCATTCCAATTCCTAATCACCCTTTCTGTGAAGAACTTCTTCCTGATGTCCAACTGAAACCTCCCCTGGCACAACTTAAAACTGTGTCCTCTTGTCTTGTTGCTGGTTGCCTGGGAGAAAAACCCAACTCTCACCTGACTACACCCTCCTATGGTTGTAGAGAGTGATGAGGTCTCCCCTGAGCCTTCTCCTCTCCGGGCCAAACAACCCCAGCTCCCTCAGCCGCTCCTTATAGGAGGAGAACCCCAACAGTGACACTATTAGAATAGTGTGTCCAGCGTGTGTGTGTCCCCTCAGTTTCACAACTCACACCACAGTGAGTAACTCTATTGGGAATTATTGATTCAGCTGTTCAGATTTGCTCTTTACAGTTGGAATTTGGAGTGGAAAGAAGACTAAGGAAGAGAGCATTCTTTATGTGATAACAATATGCTCAAATTACCCTGGTAGCCTCAAGGGATGAAAAAATTGAAAGTTTGACAAAAGTTTCATTATTAAATGCCCCTATTGTCAGTCTACGTAATCCCAGTCAGTTAAAATACCAGTTTTAGATGCAAATCTTATTTCCAGGTATTTGACAAGAATTACTGTCTTACACTTCCCCTAAAAGCTTTAGAACTCTTTCTCACGCACTACAGTGAGTATGAGTTTGGTTATGATTAATAACCAAATAACGGTTATCTTTAAAAACATGGTGTATAAGGTATGACCTGTAATGCCATTGTGTACTTTAACTACATTTTAATTCAATAGTAATTAGTATTTTGCTAGTAGGTCTGGAAAATCACATACAAGTTGCATTAAAAGGAAACTGTAGTTTTCTAAATAAATTGGGAAACACCAATCTTCAGAAAACTCAGGATCTACTCTGAGTTTATACTCTGAAATATTTGAAAGGGATATCATGCTAGAATTCTACAGAAATAAAAAATCTTCTCCTGAATCCCCCTTTTCAGATACTAACCCTAACCTTACAATACCATACTCTGCCAAACTTCTTTAAAAACCAGTGGGACCAAAGTATAATTATTGGTATTTGTTCCTTATTTTCCATAGAACCTGTGATACATTCACTAGTTTTTAGACACAAAAATAGGAAAGTACATGCTCCAAGTAATCAAAGAATGTGCAGCACAACATTAGGTGGCCAGGCAGATAAATGAGCAAATGAGGGACTTTTATGTACAGATGAGTAGGATCATGTCTAAATAATTCTCTCTCACTCTTTCCTTGTGGAGGATGCCCAGTTCACGGCACCAGCAGGTGCTGGGCAGTTCTCAGCAGGGAGATGCTGCTGCAAAGGCTCTCCAGCCCACTGGGCCTGCAAACCTGGGAACAAGGTTTCACAAAGATGTGTATTGAACAGGTGCTAAAACATTGCTCAGGGCAGCATAGAGATGTATAGAGGAGGTGAACTTTCAGGAGAGAAAGTTGCCAGAAATTCATGCACCTTGCCAGAAATTCATGTGGGTGAGAGATGTATTTTTATGCAGAAGTATTCCCATCTACCTGCGCAAGGTAGGACATTAAAATAATGCTTGTGATGCTGGTGGCTTGTGGCAACGGTGCAGATGAACAAAAGATATCTGTGCACATGAACTCTGGAGCTATTGGACAAGTCTGGGAGTTGGCTGGTTTTGGGGTGGACAGCAGGGACCCTGACATGTGGGGCCCGGATGCACAGTGCAGTTGTGCCCAAGTAGGGAACTGTTCTCACAGCTCCGTTTTACCATGCAGATGGACCCATAACAGCAGAGATTATTATGTAAAAATTGATTAAGTTAATTAATGGGATATGGAACTGTCACTCAGTTATTTGTGTTCATAGATAACGTAAGAAATTCGGAACTGTGGAGTGATCTGCTTCCCTGAATTAGCCCTGAAGGCTGTAGTGCTGAGTGCTGGGAAATTTGGGGATTGATACCCTATCCGATGAGATGTCACTGAAACGTGTTTGGATGAAGGTCCTGTAAAGCTGTCATTCACACTGCTACTTTGCTATCTGTGATCTCTTTTGTTTCCTCTATCAGAAAATCCATGTGAAAACTTCCTTTGCTGCACAGAGGACCATCCGGGGCAAGTTAATGATTTCCAAAGTGATAAAAGAAGGGAGCTGTTTCTGCAGAGCATGTAATTCAGAGTCAGCCACAAATCTTCTTAAGACAGAGCTGGCAAATAGCAATTTCCAAGCTTATGTTTTGCATGACATGTTTTTCTGGTCACAGAATTACTGTGAAAATCAGACCTTTCCCAACCCATGTAATACATATTTTTGTTACTGAAAACCCGCCCTCAGAGAGTCAAAATCCTGCATGTTTTTACACTTTTGTGCTGACAGTACAATTCCTCAGTTGTGAATTATTAACCTTCTTTTTTTGTCTTCTAAAAAGAGACATAAGTGCTTGTCATGCTAGAGCAAAATAGTTTCTAACAAACCTTTTCAATGGGAAAAATACCCTTTCGATTCAGCATCCGCAGATGCAGGAAAAACAAATTGCATTTTCTTTAACTATGTTAAATGAATTACTTAATCTGAAGGCTTCATAACTACCCTTAACAAAGTAAACTTCTAGCTAATAAAAGTCTGATGAGACCATTACCTGTGGGCAATACCTAACACAAAGGGGATATTATCCCTGGCATATGTAATAGATGAATGCTAACATGTATTAATAAGTTGTTGCTTACTTTTTAGCATTAATGGAGCTCTACTTTCAGGACACATCGCAAAAATACAGCAATAGGGCTAAAAATACTGTACTATATAGTAGGGAGTGAATAAGTTTCAACTATTCACGGATTTTCTCTTTGCATATCAATTCCTGTACTGAAAGGCTTCTGAAAGGAGGGAGAGCATCTTCTGAAAAACAACAGAAAATGTGCTCAGGGGTTGCAAAGACATCAGCTCTGAGCAGTGGATTTTTCTATCCTAAGAAATATTCCAGGAACCAGTGCTGTGGACTTGCCCCTGGATGAAAAGTGGTTTCCTGATAAAGCTCAAACTTTTATTACAATACACTGGATTGACTTAATGGATCTCCCAGTGGCCTGAAGTTGTATACACAGAGAGGAAAAGGATACACTCTCCCTTTTCCATCTGATCTTTCTGTTGAAGCGGGAGAGGTATCAATCTTACGCCTGTTCCAAGGGTTACAAGCACTTCGCTGGGGTTGGGTTTCACTTAATGGCTTTCTTTGCTCTTGCTTCTCAAAGCTGCCTTTCTCCATTTCTCTCTGCCTGTGCTGCAGTGAAACAAGCCAACCAACTGTTACCCTGATCCTGGAAGGAAAGTGTCTGCCCAATTTATGGGCAGGGAGCCACCTAAACTTACAGATTTGAAAGCAGAAAGACAGAATAAAACCTGCAAAGGAGCAGGACATATCTTTCAATTGGTAGCATGTTACATCACCATAGAAATAAGTTCCCTTATGAAAGGAATGATACTTGAATATCAGAACAAAATTAAAGGAAAAACCTTACATCAGTATAAGACAACAAAAATGGTTTCATCACTGGCATAAAAACACCCAGGTTTCTTGATGGTTCCTTGCTTTTAACAAGGAGAATTTATTTTGTTTCCTTTAAGTATTGCCACGAGGCCAATAGGTCTAAAGTCAGCACAGAAAAGTCAGCACAAAAAAAGAAGTGCTGTCCTCTAAAAAGAATCCTAGTGACTCTTGTGTTTTAATCCCACCTCCATCTGTGGCCTGCAGCAAATCACTTAACCCTCTGACTGTGTGCACCCAACTGTAAAATGGGGATAACAATACCTACTTACCTACCTCAGAGGAGAGTTGTAGGGATTAATTGGTTGATGTTTGCAAGGCACTTTGAAGACAGAAAGTGCTTATTTTAGAACCTGTTGAAATTATTGGTGACACTGATCAGCTAAAAGTCAAAGGGGACCAAACTCATTAAGGTTCTGCTCTTCTTCCTCCATTTGGCTGTGTTTATGGGTTAGTGAATCTCACTGCATGAGGACAGTTTATTGTTTGTTTGGAAGCAGAGTAGACTAAAAAGATGCTTTGAACAAGTCGGTTAATCCTTTTAACAAACATGTCTTCATTTGCATATCACTGGAGCTGAAGGTTTTATCTTTGATGATTCTATAGCAGAACAGTTCTGGAGACACCACTGAAATATGGGTTTTTTTTTCCAGAATTGCAGTTAGATCATAATTATGAAAACTAAGTAAAACCTACATAATTATATCTCAAGTATAAGTTTCCTATAACCAGGTAGTGTTCAGATAGATTTCTGTTTAACTATGAGATGTGTTTCTTATTATGTTCTTTTATGCTGTAAAATTCCGTCAGTAACTTGCTCTAGTTCAGTTTGGATTAAAAAGGATGGGATTTGCCTCTGGGACCCGTGCTAAAGCCATGCTATGCTCCTGTCTGCACATGGATAAATTAAAAAACCTAGTTCAGATATTCACGAATACATGAATATTGGCACAATCTCATGATTTCTTAGTAGATAGCTTTAGAAATACAGTTACATCTGGGATTGCACGTTGCTGCTCCTACCAGTGTAAACGGGGCACGGGTGCCTGGAGACTAATAGTCTGAACAGGGCCCTGGGTGACCTGGTCTGGCTTTGAATCCAGAGGTTCCTTCCAACCTGAATTATTCTATGACTCAAAATAGGTCCATCAGTCCCTGTCCTCCTACCACTGCTACCAGCAGTGCCCAGGGCTATCTGGATCAGGACACATCCCATACATTTGTGTACATTAAGCCCATTTGCTCTTCACAATGGAAATGGCATTTTGATGTTGTGTTTCCGCCCTGACAGTTTTTGATCAATCTTTTGTTGAAATGCTGTCTGTAGAACCGTGTGCCTGGGATGTAGCAAAGTGTTCTAGAATGTGCCATTGTTTCTTTGTCATTTCACACATTTCTTCTACTTCCTTTCTCTGGATGCCGTAGTAGGTATTGATTTTTCACACGTTGTGAGCTTCTGAGCTTGTTGAAATAAGTCACTTACCTCATTTGCCCACTTGTCTAAAAAGTGGCACTGAGAGCAGAGCAGGAGCAACCACTCTTCCTGTTTAGCTCAGTTTAGCAGTCTGAAGCTCAAATGTTTGAGTTTTATTGCATCAGCTTTGAAGTAAAGTCTGTGCATGTGGGTGCTGAATGTCAGCTCGGATACTTCAGAACCTGCATGCCAGGGATTGCTCCTGTCTCTGCTTCCTCTCAAAACTGGTGATGGGATCTGTGGTTCAGCAAGTAGGGAGGTCTTCCAGATTCAGTGATGAGCATTGCTAGTGTTTCTTTCCTTTGGATCTCTCCTTCACTTCAGGATTCCAAACATTTTTTTTGCTGCTGCAAACCAGGTTTGCTGTATGCCATTGAAATATATGCAAGAGTAAGACTGGCTTTACATTTTTGAGTCAGTGCTTCCTATTTAGGTAATGTATTTGGTAGCATTTACTTGGTAACAGTCCATCCCTTTTGATGTCTGTTGAAATCATGACCAAACATTTCTAAAACAACCAAAATATCTCTATTAGATGTTGCCAAACTTTTGGTCCTACTGTCAAACCCTCTATGTACAGGACTTGCTGAAATACCCAGAGTAAACACACATATACAGTCTGCTACATCCATTTATTTATAGCCAAATACAAGGATGTAAATGGAGATCTGTAGGAATATTTATGGCAGGTCCATTCCTTTCTCTGTTCATTAATTACCAGTGAAATGAGCATGATATCACATGCTCATTATTTTAAGCTGATTTGTTGTGAATAGTGATATTTGCTCTTGCTGTTTTGAAAATTTAGTAGGCAAGATTTGGGACCTAATCTTTACAAATAATCCCTAAGGTCACACAGTAGGATTTCTTCTCGGTCATTAGGTGATCAACCTCTATAAAAGCAGGAGAACTGCTTGAAGAAATTATTGAGATGTTGAACCTCTCTTTCTGATTTAATGGGAAGGTAAATCTGATTTTCAGGGTATCTCTTACTGCATAAAGAGCCATATGGTACAAAGAGCTGATCTCTTACAACTGAACTTGCTAAACTTTTGTCTTGCTGGGTCAAATTAATTTTTTGGAAGTTGAACAGGCAACTTTGGGCAAGCTTTGTGCTGAACCAGGCGCCGTCTGCATAATTTCCAAGATGGCTTAATCAAAGACTTCCCAAACTTTGTGGTGTGTGCTCTGGCTGGTTTGGCAGAAAAGTGACAGCACGTGGTGCCTGATCCAGGTCACAGCCACACTGCTGGACAATTCAGCAACAACCTGATCTGAGGAACTGTGCAGACCTAACCTCTGCAAGAGAAGGTGAGGCAGAATCCTGAAGGAGCGTAAAGAATAGAAAAGGAGCATCCTAGGAAATAAAGGGCATTAAAAATCTCTTCCTGCCTTTTCCTTTTGCACAAGAAGGAGAACTTGCATTTGGCTTGTACATGGACCTTAAGCTGATATAGGTTTGTTCCTCCCTGCCAGGGTGAGCAGAAGTCACCATCTGAACTCAGTTCAGCTTGCTTTTTTCGCTCTCCCTCCAGATTATTGCACCCAGCAGAGAAGCATCTAGAAATGTAGTTGTCGTGAGTATACTTGGTCATGTGTGCACAGTTGTTCACGCTTCACTATACCTGGTTATGCACCAGCATATTTTTAAAAAAACCTTCCCCAAATGTAAATATTTAGCAGTGATGGTTCTAGTTTAACTTAATTTACACTTCAAACTTTTTCCATTTAAAACTGTAGTCTACGGTCCTGTTCCTTCATTCATAAGCTCAGTGCAACTGAACATGGGAAGGAAGAATTTAGCCTTTAAATACTCACTCTATAAATGAATTTGCTCTTCTGAAAATTTGCCATCATTTTAGGTAGATAGTTCAATATTTTTGAGGTTATTTTTCAGTAGGGAGTGAATATTGTGAAAAACATACAAGAGGGGAATTCTAAAAATACTCCTGGGTTACAGACTGTGTTCAGGACGGTCTGTACCAAATTCTATTCTATCTTTTTTTTTTCTTTTTAACGTATAAAAACAGGAAGAAGCCTTGCTGCTTCTGAGGACCCTGATAAATGTTTCTACCTGGCTTCTTCTAGAAAGATCTCTTCATGTGCCAAGCAGGGGTCACTGTAACCATGGATACTTATACTCCATTTTCCCCGTGGGTTTCTGTGAAAAACTTGGTGTGATGCCCAGCTTAAACCACACTTTGTGTTAGGTAATCATAGGCTCCGTCTTTTCTCGGGTACTGTGGTTTTAAGTTTTCAACGGTTGCTCTGTGGTTTGAAAGCTGTGTTTTTAATTCCCTCTTCTAAGCAAAGAAGATGTTAAAGCAAAGTTGCTTGATAACATTTATTCCACCAAAATAAAGTCTTTTGGGAAGGATTGATTGTTGTGTGGTTTAAAACTGAAACCAAACTAAGAAACCACTTTAGTCTGGCATCACATTCAATGCAAAATATCCGACGTTTTACTGCATTTGGAAAGAGACTGTTCCATTTCTTGGATTTGTCAAAACGCACTTAGGAATTAAGACTTGATCTGTTTTCAACGTGTATCTTACAACTCAGTCGCAAAAGGGTTTCTAAATGCATTTTAGTAAAATGTGGAATATTTATTTTCCATGAAGTAGGCTGTGAACCCTCCTCTGCTGCTTTGATTCAGATCTACCAAGGATCTAAGTCCGGTTGAAGGAGTGGTGCAACTCAGCTCAGGGGAGAAACTAATTATAGATTTTTCTCACCTTTCAAAAACATCGGAGGTGTTGAACAAGCAGACACAGACGAAGGAAGATACCCCATATGAGTGAGCATGAATGAGCATATGGAAATAGAAACTGCTCTGAGGGATGTGGAAGCAAAGCTCAAGAAGATCAGAAGAACCATATCAGCTCCATCAAATACTGAAAGGACTGTTAAACCTTGAAACAGTCAGTTTTTTAAAAATCTGTCAAAATCAGGACAAAGTTAGGTGACTATTGAGTAGCAAATGCACGGCCTACATCTAAAAAGAATAACTTGGGCTTGTATTGCTTTAGTTGTCTTATTAGCATACAAAGCTTCAGAACAACCTCTGGTGTGAAGAGTATTTAAAAGTGTGGAAGTAAATAGAAAATAAAGCAAAAAGGAAGTTGAATTTATAAAGGTATATATTGTTGGAGGACTACATATTAGCTTTCATTGATAATTAATTTTCTAGGCAAATGAATTACAGTAAGTTCCACTTGTCTAGACTTCAGTGAAGCATTTCATATGATGCTCTTTAAGTGCTGATTATCTTAGTTCATTAACCTAGAGAATTAATAGCATGTATTTAATGTGAACAAGGACATTTATAAAGGAAAATTACGGTGCTGACACTGCAAGGGAACCAGTGGGCTTCAGGAAGGCAGTCAGCGAGCTCTTCATTAGTGGAACCACTTACACTCACTATTTTGCATTAGCTTTGGGACAAAAAGTAGTTAGCTACTGACATTCACTGCTAGTGGAAAATGAGGTGTCACTGTTGAACTGAGGATACCTCAGCCAGAAGTGAGAAGACACAAACATATGAGCCAGTTGCAGGATGAGTCTGAATTCCTTGTATACAGCTGAGAGTGTGATGTCTTTGCTTGTTGAATGCATCAAGTAGAGTATTACTAAGAGGAGAAAAAAGTACTGAAGGGACAAAGTGCTATTGCTGCCAAACACAGCGCTGGAAATTCGTCTTCTGAAATATTTTTTACAACTCTTAACAAGAAAAACTGAATTCAAATGGGATAGGTGAACAGAAGGATGACTGGGGTGAAGTGTAGAACGGAGAGCTGCTTCTGTGTGAAGAGACTGAAAGAGCTTCTTTTCCTTAGTTAACAAAAGGAATGCTGAAAGGGACAATGAAGCAGGATAGTAGACATCTGGGAAAGAAAAGAAATGCTGGGGCCAGTATTGGCACACGAATGACTGGATGTAACATCATGGTGAATACACACTGTAAAAATATGACAAAATTGTTAACTGTCAGAGGAATGAGCTTTAGGAACAGTTTCCCAATAAAAGAGGATTTTAGCCAATTGTCTGCCTTGCCAGATTTGTTGGGATTGTTGACCCTGTTCAGTCCTATTATCTTAGGTTCTGATCTGAAGTTCTGTTCCTTTGATAGCTGCAATGTCTGTGAAAGTTGAAATAGCACATATCTGATGATCACAGAATCTAAGCATTTGTGTAACTTTTATCCTATGTATTTTTTGTTAAATTTGAAAGAGTTTTTATCTCTTTCTTTAGGGTTTCAGGAGCAATTCGAGTAGCAAGAGCTGTTTTATGTGAGATGGAAATAACTGCTGAGAGAGTGCCCTTCTGGTTACTAAAGACGAAGTAGAATTGAGTAGTTCATAAAATCCTGATCTTATGATCAAGAGAGAAGAAATTTTCAGCCACAAATGTCAGATTTTAGTGTCCAACCTATGGCAGAGCTGGTGAGCAAATCTCTGTTCACCAACTGTACTGCTTGTGTCAAGTATTTCTACCTTGAAAATATGGATCTATAAAATCAGTCACATACTGTACTGTTGCTTATTACAAAAACTCAATCAAAAACATTAATTCAGTGGTTTCTGACTGATTGTGTAAGAACCACCATTGTAAAGAAAATACAGGAATGAACAGTCATAACCACTGTTAGTCTTTGAACGTAAGTCAAACACAAACAGTTCAAATCTCATGAACAAAGAGGCAGAAGGGCCTTTTCATCATCTGTCTTATTGCCAGTGGAAGGTGGTTTCCTCTAGGAAAGGTAGCAATCAAAGGCAAGAAGGGGCAAGTAAAAGCAAAATGTAAACATGCAGAGCCAGAATCTGGGGGTCGGGAGAAGGTCAGTGCCTGACGTGGTAAAGGCAAAGTCTAATTGTGTTCTTAGACCTTGATTTTTAGATTAGTACCCATTGAGGGAAAGGCTGCACTTTAAACACGTTATGTTAGATACTGGGGAATACACACACAGTCACAAGTCCATTGGAAAGTTGGTTTTGTTAAGTGTGGTAGTTTGGATGCTACCAGAATATGTCTTTTAATATTAAAAGTGCTATGGAAATTGAATGTGTGTTTATGTCTGTTCTTATAAATTGGACGTACACAATGAAATAGAAGTAATGTAGTAAAAACCAACAAGTTGTCTCTACTTCTAGATAATGTCTGGTTGATTACAGAGCACAACTTGTGCAGCTTCTTAAACCTCAGTTAGGGAGAGAAGGACAAGAAATGGCAGTGAGTGTTTGACTGGCCTCATGCCCAGGCTTTGTTGTAAAGTCCCTGGAAAGGCTCTTAGTTCTGGGTAACAAAACACTGGTAAATCTGCCTGTGATTCTTTGTAATATTCATGACACAGAAACCACTTCCCATGCAGGTGAATTCCATCACAGAGAGATAACTTGTGACCACAGATCAGAACTTAAAAGGCAGTAAACTTCATGGTAAAGGATAAAAGGGAAACATGCAAAAATAAGACTGTATATACAATGCTTGCATGTGTACAGTCATCCCAGAACAGCTTGTCCAACAGAAAATGTCATGCATGAAACAACAGAAGGAGGAATATCAGCTCAGTTATTTACTTGAAAGTGCTAGAAACAGAGATTTAAACTCCCTAAGAGCCAGACTAACTTATGCATCTGGCTTTTCAGAAAAGTAATGTGGTCAATTATGACAGGAATATGAAGCCATTCACAGCTTGGATCCTGCTGTTGTTCCCAAGGTGAAGAAATCACCTTGAAGTGAACAGCTATTTATTGTGGAATGGGGGCTGCTTTGGGAAGAGTCAGGTTAAACAGTGGAGGGAGGGAGGAGGGCAAAGAGGAAAAGATGAACAATAAGTTCAGAAGAAGCAAATAAATAGGAACAGAGACAGTGGGGTCATTGAGGGACAAGAGCATGAAAAGATGGTGACAGATGGAGCTGATAGTCCCTCTCTTTTATTTTCAGTTGTCACATAACCATAGAAGAGCAACCTTATCCTGGTGCACAGGAAGAGGTGAAGATTTCTCAGTCAAGGAGCAGGTCTGTTTGAATTGCTGCAGGCTGAGCAGAATGACAAATGAAAATGGAGAGGAAAATGGGGGCCTTAGGGGAAATTTGTCCTAGCTCAGTACAGACAGGGATAGTACCAGATTCAGAGACTTATTTATCATCCAGGGGAAAAATAACAAGAGAAACTAGAGAAAATAATGGACTGACTTACACCTTATTTCTATAAGAAATATTTTAACTACAAATAGGCAAACACAAAATTCTTTATTAATACATGTTGGTACCTTTCTGCTTGTGTCTATTCTAAAAAGAAAGGAATGCAATGCTTGTGAAAGTGTAAGACTGGGAGTTTTCAAGACAAGAAAACCTGTTTTATTCCAAGTGCTAGTAGAGCACAATGAGTAGAATTCAAATATGGATGACTTTATAATTTCCATCTCTTGATACTTAATAACTCTTTGTCTGTTTGTCAACCATGTTATTATAAAATAATTTAAAATGTATTTTTATATATGTCAAATAACAATTTTCTTTCTCCTACCACTAACCAGGAAACATTTGTGGGTTATTCCTCTAGTTTCCTGTGTGGCTATGGACAAACACACACACACACACACAGAGTCTCTGCCCTTGGAACTGGGAGATGGTGTGGAGGGGACAACTCTCCAGTGCAACAGTGCAGAACCTGTAGCATGTTCCCCCCTGAACCACGTGACAGAGATCCTCCAAGGACCGAAATACCCCCTCGACAGCTTGCCAAAGTAGTGGTTTATTTGTTCTGATGACAGGAGTTCCAGAGATGGAGGGCTCTATTTTTTGGAAAGCAGGGCTGTAACATCCCTGAGAGTCCGACCAGGCTCATTCCCAACCACGAGGACCCACCTACAGAATAAAAAGGGTTTATTTAGTTCTGTCCCTGCCGTGGTCAGTGCGGTGTCACTCAGGTCGAAGTGTAAGATGGGGCCACTTGTCCATTAGGAAGTGGAATGACACCACTAATTCATTTTCTGTGGACTACAAACCAGCTGCCAGACAGTAATAATTTTCAGTCACTGCTGACCTGGGGTAGATTTAACAAGTGACCTAGAAATGAAAAGCTGGGTAGACAACTGCAAATCCCTTGAGTTATTTGAAAAGGCATGCCTGTGAAAGATTTAGAAATGTATAATTTAGTAAGGGACAGACAGTAGGTTTTAATTAATATGGTTGTATTTTCCTAGGTTGGATTTTCTTTTCCAATTTACTTGACACTGTCATTTATATCAGTAAAGAATGGTTGTGAAATATTATTTCCTAAGAATAGTTATGTTTTTTATCAATTTTACATGAAATTAAATTAACTCATGAACAGGAATGTAATACAGAACCAAATTCTTGGAGGGCAGATTTGCATTTCTGAAAATGAGTGAAAATGCTACAAGTAAATGCAGTGCATTTTGAAATCAGTAAAATACTTCTTTGGGTGTCCCTGTCAGGAAGATGCCCAGGAGTGAGTAATGAGACTGTTCAGGGCAAGGGCCTGGCCAAAAAGGCTGACACTGGGCTCTGAACAAACATGAATAACAGAGGGCTAAATTATAAAATAATGAATGGCCTAGAGAAAACAGAGGAGGAGCTTATTGTCTTCTAATTTTACAAGACTAAAATAAGGGGACTCAGTGAACTCAATATAGCAGTGACCTCCTGCTCCTTTGGCTGAGGAAGTTACACAGCTGGTGTGGCTGAGGACAGTGGCAGGGAGAGGTCACTGCCCTGTGTTGTGTGTGTGACCTTCAGATGCCTGAACCTTAAAATGTACAGATTCCAGAAAGGAGAAGATGCTTATTTGAATATTGTATATATCCAGAGCTGCTACAGTCAGTAATATCTGCTCACATAGCCATAAGTTTCAGGTAGAAAAGGGATAGGTGACTATTCACTTTTTTCACCTGGTAGGGTTAATCCCTGACATTTCAGTTCCCTAAATTGCTTCATTGTGGAATTTGGAGCCCATACAGTGGTGGGATTATATTGCTAGGATCAAGACTGACATTAGAGGGACAAGCCATTAGATCTTCTTACCAGTAACGTGAAAATGCATTTTGAGAGATTCGTGGGAGATATAATGGCTGGCAGAGGGGGAAAAGCAAAACATTTGTCAGCTGGGGGGATGGGGTGGTTGTGCTTTTCCTGCTGGCCACTGACAAATGAAGGTAATATGTGCTAGGGCCTAATGTGGTGTAGAAATTCCCATATTTCTATTGCCATAAACCACAACATTTTATTTTACCTAGAGAGAAACTCCACTGCAATCCTTGCTACACAGAACTTGTCAGTTGAGACTCCAGGGTTTTGATAATAGCTCTACTTTTCATGTGCTGGATGACTCCAGGCAAACCATTTCCCCAGCACTGCAGCAGCTCAATGCTCCTTGAAAAGGGGAGAACACAGTGTGTGCTTGACTCCAGGAAAACCTTAAATACTAGAGGATCTCATACCTGTGGGCTGGGTTAGGAGATATGCATGATAAGTTAATGTTTCTTAGGTCAGGTTGGTGGTTTTCAGAGAAACAAACCCAAAACCAACCAAAAACACAACACCCAACTTCGGGTTTGATCTGTTGATAAAGGTGACCTCAAATCACCTTACCTTGACTGTGACAATACAGTGCCTAAGAAGAGGAGGAGCCACTAGTGTGGCCTGCCTGACCCTCTGTCACAGTTGCAGAGTGCCCTTCTGTCCCCTCAGTTTGCTCCAAGGCATTACTCCCCAAAGGCTGACCGTGCCCACCTTTCACCTCTACTAAATCAGGGTGATTTGTTGTCTCATTCCAGGTCTGCCATGGTACTATCTTCTCATTTTCTGAAACTGCAATGTGTACAAAATATTTTTCTTTTACTTCCAGACAGCAAGAAACTTTTAGGCATATTTTGGGCTGTTTGTTGGAAATATTGAGCTTTGCAGTTTTGCCCATCGATGTTGAGGTTGCTGACCTCTATTGAAAGAGTTTGTGGGAGGGATGCTGAACCATTTTTGTCTTCTGCACACCTCAATTTTGCTCTTTACGTTGACAGTTTCATAGTTCCAGTAGGATAGAGCTGTCATCAAAGGAAGTTGAGATCACACAGCATGAAATGGTCCCTCCTTTAAATGACACTGAAGGAGAGTTTTGGGCATGGGGAACAAATAATTTAACCAAACTGAATGCCCTGAGGAGAGGAATGGAGAGGATTGAACATGCAGAGGATGATGGACTTCCAGTGGTTTGCACTGGTTTGAAGATTTAATGGAATATGCTTCTGAACATTGATTATACATGTAGACACGAAAAAATTGGACTCCTCAGATCATTAGTCTATGAATTTCTATGGTAAAGTTCCAATGAATTGCTGAAGAATGGTTCTTTTACTGATCAAGGCAGAAAAGGTTTTACTAACCATGAGTTCACTGATAGAACATACATACCTTTTACTTAAGCTTTGATTATAGTTTTGGTAAAGAATGTCTGCAATCAAAATAGAAATACCTGTGTCTGAGGTTAGAAGAAATATTTGCCTGGAATAAGTCCTCAAGCTAGGAGGGAATAAATTTGTAACTTGGGCAGAACCTCCCTTTTGTTTGCTGTATACATCCAAACTGAAGGAGTTTGGAGTTAATAGTGCCCATCTATTGTTGCTTGCAAAGGGATTTACTCATCAGTTGGTTACGGAAAAATTCTGAGGTTTCTCATTAAACAGAAATATGGACATTCCCTCAAAAATAGAAATGAATTAAAAAATAATGAGGACCAACAAACAGAGCAGGGCTGACATACAAGCAATGAATTCAGAATATAGTTCAGTGAACTGGACCATGGGTGAGTATCTCTTCTCTTAAACCCTGAAAATTAAGAAACATCAAAACAATGACTTCTGATAATCCTCTCAAATAAGGCTTAAATTCCTGCAGTGATCCCTTTGCTGAAGTAGCTGCTTTGTGTAACAATGAGCCTTATACAAAGGCTCCCTGCGGCAGGAAGATAGGCAGGATGCAGGCTTGGAAGTTTGCTGGCCCAGTCAAGACTTTTTATAGCCTTGGGCTACATGGCACCAGTTCATTTGGGGAACTGTTTAACTGACTTTTGGTTATACAATGTTCCTCTCTCTGACTTTGACTGAAAGCTCTTGGTTACACCAGCTGGCATCACTGTAGTGCTTCTGAAACAACAATGACGCTGAAATCAGTGAATCAGTGTTGCAGGTACAAACGTGGTGAACAGAAAGTGAAATCGAGTTTTTGAGCAGTTTTTCTTTTCCTCTTGCTGCGGTTGCTGTGATTTCTTTGTAAAGCAGTAATAACCACTACCAGACTACTCAACTGCAGCTCCACAATAAAACCCCCCTGTTCCTCTCCCTGCTCCTCACCCTCAGCCCTCCATCCTGAAAAATCCCCTCCAACTTACCATTTCATTCTGAAAGCAGAAGGAGCTGCACGTTAGACCAACATGTTTTCTGGATGTCCAGTAATTACTGAATAAAGTTCTATTGTCAACTGAACTTCTGTGTAGAACTGAGACCCACCAATGTTTCCTTTCATTTGTGGTGTCCCCGTGTTGGTGTCTGTGAGAGGTCCATAAGAACATGCTGGAGTGTGATGTTTACAAGTATCTTGTGTCACTTTTTTGGGAAGCCCACACCACATGTGACCAGTGACTGTTTTAGGAACACTCTGAAACTAGAACACAGTAAATCACCACTCAGAAGGGAGGGCTCAGATCTTACATTTCTAACCTGAGAGGTTGTAACTCACATTAAAAATGAGAGAGCAAAGTTAAAATGGAAAAAAGATGTGCAACTTCTTGAAAGAATGTAGACGATACATTGAATTTTATAAACATACAAACTAATAATTGTCATCTTTATCAAAACTTTAACCTGTTGTCTTCCTAAAAGGAGATGTGTTGCATTCAGAGAGTAGAGATTTGAAAGGGAAAGAAAGCTGCTGTGAGCAGGTTCTACTTCCCTTCACTTAACAATTGCAGACCCACAGGCCTGGCTCATCTCTAAAAATAAAGCTTTAATGTGGTGTCAGAGGAGAGGAGAAAATGCCATCACCCTGCCACAGGTGGCACCCCAGTTTCTGTGGTTCCTGGTGGGTGTCTTCTGTTCATTGACACAATCAAAAGGCAGTTGGTCCCATCAATTGATCCGAAACTTCCTGCACTCTGGTGCTTTTCTGGTTCTTACCTCAAGGCTCTTCTGTGTTTGCTTTCAGCTTTAGATGAAAACTGATTTGGGCTTATCCCTTGAGCTAATATTTCTTGGTGTAATTTATATTAAAGATTTTTTTTTCCTCTTGAACAATAATAGAAACAAATATAATACAATCAATTCTCTGCCAGAGAAATCTTTGATAAAACAATATTTTCTTTCTCCAAAAAGCTGTGTTTTTTTTACCTCTGTTTTTCAGAGGCGTAAGAGGCATGTGGTAAAAACCAATCTGTTTCCTTGGGGGAACACATCCAGCTCAGTCTTCTCGCTGTACAATGTCTGTGAGATGCATCCCCAGAAATCTTGGCATCATATGTGAGTGGATGCAGGGCGAACACGAGCACAGCAGCTCAAGTGGTTTTTATGGAGTGGGGCTCTCCTCTGAGCCACTGCATTGATCAGGAGGAAGTAACTCAAGTCTAGAGAGCTTGAGTTACATGACAATGCACACTCTGAATCAGATCTGGTGACATGTTTGCACAGCAAAGTATGTAACTAAAGCAAGTCCCACAGGCAAATCCTTCTTTTTTTCTCTCAAATAATGATGCATTAATAGAGAATCAAATGTATTTTTTTTGTACCAAGAAAATTTCAAGTAGTTATCTGTAGCCCTGTTTCAGCTACAGGCAGCAAAAGGGGTGATGTGCAATAATTATTGAAGCAGGTAAGAGATTTCAGATCTCACAGGCCTGACATGGCAGGACTCTGAATAAGAACCTACATTCCAGCAACATTTCCTATTGCGAGATTTCCAAGATTTTGATGAGAGCTCAGAACAAAAGCCACTCTGTTCCTCCTGGGGTTTGCGTCAACCAGTTGTCTTATTATTCCTGATGCTCTGCCAATTACATTGTACGCTTGGAGAAAGGGATGAAAAAGCAGCTTTTCTCCTTTAAAGAGATTTAAACTTCAAAATCTTGTTACTGTGACTCTTGGTTGCAGAAGGCAGGCTGAAGTGCCAGCTAGAGAGCACAGCAGAGGTACTGCTGGCAACATTTGTCCAAGGTTCCACATAATGGCATTCCTGTAAGATGACCTTAAGGTTATAGATGTTCCCATAAATTATACATTATTTTTTTTTATGGATAGGAGTGGAGTACAACAGATGGGATTAGAAACAAATCCAGCATGACAAGCAATCTTTATTTTCTAGATTTCTTTAATTTTCAGGCATTCTGAAATTTTTGAGTGCTTGGATTTACAGACTTAAAATTATTTTTAACATATTTCTGTTGCAAACATATTTAATTTGGTTGTTTGCAACAGCCTTAAGTATTAAGGCAATGCAAAGAGCTACAGTCTTGCATGCATTAACTGTGCTTAAAGAGACAGGCTCTGAAATCCCAGGAACTACAGCTAGAGTTTTCTAGAGGAATGTGCTTTTGCACTTGTATGTCTGGAATAACCAAACAGGCTCCCAAGAAAAGCAGCAAAATTCCCTGGAAGCCAAAGAGCCAGGACACTGTACACTAAACATGTTTATTTCTTGTCTTACAAGTGATGGGTACAACACAGGTTTTGAAATGTTTGTCAAACAAAACAACAAACCTGCACTTAATGATAAAGAAAAGGCACAGGTGCCCTTTAGATGTCTCCTAAAATAGTAGTTTTTCCTTGTTTTCTGTTCTACTGGAGTGAGAAACCTTGATCTATCCACAGGCCTTTGTTTGAGTTTTCTACAGGTTAAATTTCTCAGGATCTTGCCAGTTATTTCATCATAGACTCAGTATTTTATTGAAAGATACTTTTTACAGTCATTAACTAACCTCCGCTTAATCAAGCCTTCTATTTAAAGAGTCCTTAGGGAAAAAAAATCCACTGATTTCCTCCATTTTTAAAATCAGTTTTTTAATCCCCTTTTGATAACTTCACTAAGGCAAAATTTTCACCGAACATGCTCAATACAAAGGGATTAATTCTGGACTCAACTACATTTTCTTAACTAAAGCTTTCAGAATTTCATTATTATTATTATTGCTACTAATCTTGATTGCCTTATAAGTTCAAAATCTGTAAGAAAATGTGATATTTCAAAAGCTCAAATCCATGCATATCATAGTCTGAACCAGCACCAACTAGAGAAGTTTTGAGTGATTTTGATCTGATGTAAGAAAGTTGTTCTCAAATTCTCTGCATGTGGGCATTTGGAATTGTTTGTATTATTAATACAGTGTCTGAGACATTCTTGAAATTTTACCATTTTTCACTGAGAAAACTATCAAATATAACAAATGAAGTTTCCCTCAGTTTATGTGAATTTTACAATTTTTGTTACTAATACTGTCCAGAATCAGAAATGAAACTGAAAGCTGGGTCGTGGGAGAAACAGTCATGTGGAGTCAGATCTCTTTTTCCCAGGACCTAAACTGAAACCACACCAAAGTATGGAACTCTGAAGACAATTTCCCCAAGAAAAGTCCTGTGGCTAGCAAGAGGTGAGACAGATCCACAGACCAGTGACAGATCTGCAAATACAGCAAAGATACCTTTGCATCTACTTGTTAATTTATGGCAATTTTTTAAAATAGGAGTTGCTTATTTAACACATATTATTTCTTTATATATATATATATATATATATATATATCTACAGCTGCTTTTTTTGGCAGACACCATGTTCTCTTAAAGTACACATTTTCTATGTAACATAGAATTAAGGAATTAAATTAAGGAAGAGAGATTCTGACAACTGTACAAATGACAATTTTACAATCTGATATCCCAAATACCCACAAGGATCAACAAAAATCAGACAAATCCCAGTGCATTGCCCCACCAATAGTCACAAGGTTGATGTCAAAATCACTTACATGAGATCATGGACATATGAAAGGAATTTTAAGGATAGCAGAAGTTTTGATATGCTTTTTGAATTTTTGCACTGCTATACAAAATAGCAGAAGGGAGCAAAGAAACTGGTTTATTGCTGCAATAAATTAACCTAAAGAAATATTTAGAAGCCATGGGTCTGAATCATAATGTTGGTATTAATGATACAGGAAGGCAGCGGTCCTGGTGTGGTACTGCAAGTTTATAAAATTGAAATGTCATGCTCAGGCTGTATTTCATAGATGGGAGATAAATGGGACTACATGTCATGAAATATGAGGGACTAACAGAATCTGGTATGAGCACTTTGTGAAATTATAAAGGTTAAAAAATGTTATCACAGTAGAGAGGATACATCATAATTAAATGTAGGGAAAATGAGGTATTTGCAGAGTTTATTTCATTACATTGGCCTTTTTATCACACGCTGCTTAAAATGTGTTGTTGAGGACTGGCAGAGGGCACACTGCAGGAAAAAATACCCAAGGGAAAGGTTTTGCTCTGAGACCTTATTCAGTGGAGAAAAAGTGTGTTAATGGTACTGAACCCTTGTGTAGCATTTTATTTGTTTGTATCCAAATGCTCCAACAACAAAACCATATCTCTGTTTTACAGAGGGTGAGATGGGGGCACAGAGATTTATCTGCCAGGGCCATAGTGGAGATTATGAAGTCAGGAGCAGAGAGCTGACAGGAGACTCGAGATCTCTTTAACTCCATCTCAGGACAACACAACAGGTATGTATTTATATATTTTTAAGTGGCTACATTCACTATATTATCTGACACTCTCCAAAGACAAGTTCAGTTATCTCTTGATTGCACACCAATGCTCCTTTCTGCTGTAAATTTTGATAGCAATAATTATATTGCTGCAATTAACTACAGGCAATTTTACTGAAGTAACAAGCCAGGTTACAATTCCATTGAGTTTGACAGGAACCTTTCGGGGACTGGTGTGGGGTCAAGTAAACCTCCTCCTCCTCTTTTTGTTATTATTATAGTTACTCCTTGTTTGGGTAGTGTCTGCAACGTTCTGGGCAATTTCCCAACATAAAAGAAGGCAATATTTCCTTCCCTAAGAGGTTACATGATTAAAAAAACAGACAAAAAGATAAAGAGTAGAAAAGGTCAGAATATAAACCATTACTGTTTTAGCATCTTGTCACTTTTAGTGGGTTTACTGAGTCACTGAGTGATCTCTGAGAACCCCTGTCTGGCCATAATCCACCTAAAAGAAGGCTCATCCCATTTTTAATAATTTAACTCTTTGTGTGCAGAAAACTGTTGCCCATTCTTAAGAAAATCATCTTTTTTTTGCCCCAGCTGTTGATATGGGAGGGCACTACGCAAACCCTCATGTTTAAATAGGGTTTAGACATGGAGCTCCTACTGAAGGTGATCCACCCTCTTTAGAACTGCTATGATCTGCACATACTGGGGGATTTTTTAGTGTGTGTGTGTGTGATAATGTATTAATAACACAGATCAGTGCACAGATTAAAGCTGCACATACAAGTAATTGGCAATAATCCAGTTCATAGTAAAACTGCAAAAGAATAACACATTAAGAAGTCAAATGCTACAGATACTAGTAATGGGACAGATTGTCCAAGAAGGCTTTTAAATCCTCAATTCAAATCAAATTTAGGTCTGTATCTACCAAATGTTACTGTTTGATTGTTTATCACAAGACCTATAATAAAGACATTTACCTATCTTTTTTTGCCTGCACGAAAGTTAGGACTACAATAAAAATCTTATTTTAGCAGACTTCACAGATGCCTTTAATTTACTTTTGACTGCCTGTGGACACTTGGAAACTCTTAATAAGTCTTTTTGGGAAATTCCACCTGCATATAGAACCTCATCAGATGGATTATCATTCCTACATGTACTATATTTAAGTTAAAAAAAATGTGTGCTTATAAACTTCAAGCATAGAACAAGGCCAGAACCAGTGATTAGACTTCTGAGCTTGATGGTTCTGTAAATTCAGAACTTTATTATTTTGATATTATTAATTAATATATTTTCATCTAGGATGATGTTAGTTACCCACATTACCTGTCTAATGTAAACATTAAACCACTTGATAATGGTATAAGTAAGTTAATTAGTGAAACCTGTTCTTCCCACATTATTTTGTTGCCTTCTCATCTTACAACACACATTAGAACACAGATAAAAACAGAAGCAGCACGAAATAAACCTCAGAAAGGAACATTATTCTTATCATCACAATACTGCACAGATAAAATCTAACAAGCACCAAAGACTGGAGCAGGGGAATGAGGATCTTCCTAATTGCTTTATAAGCAAGTTAGCAAAAAATACCTGATAAAAAATGTACTAATTAGGAGCTCCAATGCGGGGTTAAAAATGCATAAACATTTAAAACAATCAGGTAAGAAAAATACTAAAGAAAAATTAAAAGGAGAATGACAACATTTTTATGATGAGTTTTTCTTTAGATCGTATTTCTCATGTGAACTAAATCTTTGTAGATTTGAAATACACTCTGCAAAAATTAGTGTTTTGCTGAAATTTGTTTTATTTTAGCTGTTCCTTCTTGTACGTGAAGATCTGTGTGGACTGGGGCAATTTCTAAAGTGGAATTAAAATTGGTCTTTTAAAATATTGCAATTGCCTGTTACAGACTGCCAGGTTTTTGTTCTTTTTTTTTTTTTTTTTCCTTTCTGTCTAATGCTGAGGTTTCACAAACAATTTATGTGAGGGTCAACTGTAGATTGTCAGAGAAAGAGGTGTTTACAGCTCTTTAGAAACTGGCTGCAACCTAGGTATTTTCAGTGTTAGTTTTCAGCAGGATCAGTGAGCTGATCTTGTTTATCCTTTGGCTGGATGATCTCTAGAGCCCACACAAGGGAAGTGGTGGGAACACACAGCTGGAGATAAAAGGAAGTTGGATTGCCCTGCTCAGGAGCAGTGCAGTCTTAGATCAGCTTAAATTGGCTGTGAAATCTCACTTTTAGTAGAGAGGGAAATTTGCTGATTTACAGAGCAAGGACAGTGGCACTGCTGTCTGAATTCTGTCTTACGTGGGTTTAAATTCACAGGAACTTTATTAAAGTGAGTGGGCTTAAAATAATAGAGAAGTGCTAGGAATACTTTTAAAGTTAGGAAAATTGTTATGCCCATCAAAAGAAACGTGTCCATTTGTTCAGTGATATATAAAAAGGCTTTTTGGTTCCTTTCATGGCCACCTTTACAGGCTTCCCATTTAGGCCCAGGTTCTGATGGGGCTGTGGGATTTGCCCTGGCTGACTTCTTCCTTAACCTGTTTACTTAAAAAATGAAAAAAAAAAAAAACCAGGGAAATGTGTGTAGCAACTTTCCCAATACCAGGCTGCAGATCTATCAAAATAGATACTCTCTTAATGCTTATGTCTGTGCTCTACTGATGCCTCTTGACCTTGGAAACTTGTTGGAGATGAACACCACTGTATTTTTTATTTCAATAGATGGGTCGTAGCAACTTACTGTCAGGGCAGAGGGGGCACCAACAGCCCTTGATGGTTCTTGCCAGCCTCCATGGGACCTTCACCACCCCACCCATGGCACAGGACCCCATTTCAGCTGTTCAACTGTATCACAAATCAATATCCAAAACAGATAAAAATTTGATATTCTGGTGGTTTCCCCTCGTTCTTTTAATTCTGCCATCTCATGGTTCTTCTGGGGAGATTTGTTTTATAGTCATTCTGCATTAAGATAAATGCATATTTATCACATTCATTACACGAATTACAACTGGCCAATCAATAGTTATCTGACACAACTATTTCTAGCAGAAAAGAAATTAAACTGATCAGTGGGCAATCTCTGTGGTCAGTGAAGTTTAATACTTAATGAAATTATTGAAATGTTATTACTGTGGGATTGATTTTCTTATTAAAAGTTACAACTGAAAGCATAATTTGTGCTATTTTGATTGGGTTTCTCTTTAGACACAAATCTGTACTTTATCTTAGAAAAGATTTTGCACACACTGATATTTCACACAACTCTCTGCTTGGAGCAGTCTGAGATTTCTTTTTGTTGTTAAGTGGGGGAAGATTCTTTTTCTGTCACTCATCTTCAAAACAGAGGCAACACTTGAGTGAGAGCTTCCCTGTCACCTTCTCGTGTCTCCTTTTGTTTATCTGACACTGTTGTGAGACATTTGGAACCCTCCAGCTCAATATAAAACATTTGCTTGGCAGGTTGGGCCTCCTCTTCCTTTGATGGGGACAGCACATGTGAAGAAGGGTTGTTGGACAGATCTGATCTTGTTCTCTGTGCCTGGGGAGCTCAGCTTTCTGATTTAATAACTTATAAGAACTCTTCTCCCTGCCCTTGAAAAAGAGCAGCTCCAAACTCTGTCTGCTGAAAGCATTTCAGCCTCAAATCAGAGCAAAATGCCCTACTGCTGCTGTCGTATAAACATTGTTGTTAAATACTTAATACTTCACATTTCTGCTCACTCTTTGTTTTCTGAGTGGTCTTTGCTGGGATTTGAAGCTCCTGAGGATTGTGCTTTGTGCTGTGCACATGCCCAGGAATAGTCTGTTCCATTTCAGGTACCACAGCTCAAGCAAGACCTGTTTTCTGTAGTTAGGAGACACTAACTTTTAATTTATACCCAACTTCATTATCTGGAAGGATATAGAGAGAAATAAAATAAAGAAGAGTGTTTGAGATCAAAACCGTCAAAAAATTCAGCAATGCATACATGCAGTTGGATATTTATTCATTCTTTGTAAGGGAGAAAGTTGAACAAAGCCTCTCAACTCATGAAAAATGCCATCAGAGTTTACTTTCAATAGGATTTATATAGATGCACACCTACAACTTGAACTGTTGTTGCTTACTGCATGGAAAATTAACTGTTTCCATTGTTTTGAGTAGGCAAGTCTGTAGCTGGCCTCTTGCAAATTATTTTTTTCTGCTCTAAAGGTGTGCAATTTGTCTGGCACTGTTCTTCAGGCTACAGGTAGCAGAACTGCTGTGGTCCCAGTCCATGGAAAGCAGCATTTGGAGAGACTGGGGGACACAGAGAGCTTGTTTGCACATCTGCTAGTTATTGGTCAATAAGTAGCTCCATTTGGTCAAGTGATGGACAGGCATGTTTTCATAGTTTGAAGATGCTGGGTTCAAACCAAGCTGGCTTGTGGAAAAAACCCATGATTTTCCGTAAGAATCTCAACAGGGGCTGTGTTCCCTGCTAGCACAGTGCTGCATGGGGAGGGCTCTGTGTCACAGGAGTGCCACTGCAACAGCACTGAGGGGAGAGTTTGTAAGAAAGGATACTGGGATGGGGGTGTGGAGATGGAAAATCTGGGTGCAGGTAAAATACTCTTGCCAACGAGGGGCCCAAGGCCACAGGGAGAAGTGACTGCGAGTGGCCTGGGAGAGATGTCTGCAGCACACACTGAACCTGCTGTGAGAGGGGGTTTGTTCTGATAGTTTGTACATTAGGGAGAGCAGAATAATATTCACTGCTTTTTTGAGATATCACAAAAGCTGGCAGCCCCCAGTGGTCTCTGGTAAGTGTATGTGCATGGGTAGGGATAAATAGCAAACCATACTGTCTGTGCTTGAGGGTGGATGGTGAATCACAGTGTATGATGGAACTATGTGGTATCTCAGTGTGTGCAAAAAGCCTGCCCTTAACTATACAATAACATTGAATTATGTCTAAGCCACCCTGCTTCGAAATCAAACATTTCTGTTCATGTAGAACACTCTATGCACTGACCTGAGATAACTTCAATAACAGACAGGTCTGGAGTTGTCTCTCTGTGCCCCCAGCAGTGCTGCACCAAGACACCCTGCAGTGTAAAGCTGATACAACATTCACCTCTGAGTTCCATATTCTGTGCTCTTCATGCATCCAGATCTTTAGAACTAGAAAATCATGATTAGAAAATGCTGCAAAAACTAGAATAGACCTAGAATGCCTGATTTACCCAACAAAAAGCTTTTCTTTTTCCCTAAAGTGATTGTTAGTAACTTATTGTGACAATTAAACACAGAGGATAATTATTATTTTCCCTTTCTAAGCACCTCTAATCCCTTTATGCCAAACCAGGTGAGATACAGAACATTCTCTATTAATTCTCCCTGATCTAATCTGGGACACAGATAGGGCACATTTGACTGGTTCTGTTAACCTTCCCTAGGAAGAGAAAAGATGAGTCTCAGGAGAAGAATGAGCAAATTGAAATTGCAAATTCAGGAAACAGTATTGCAACTTCAATTACTTGAGTGAGGAAACAAATTGAAGCTGTGTCACAATTTAGGTTGCAAAATGTAGAAACACGGAGCATAAGTAAAACTAAACCTGTCATTAAATCCATTTATCCACTGTGACAATGTTCATTTTTTTCCTCTGTAGTAGATTGTAGTCTTTTTTAATCTTAAGGGGAATTGTGCACAAGAAGGGTTTAAAGCACTGTAAATATATCAGAAAAGTTTTACAGAAACCACAGAAACTCTACTAATTGCATTTATTGAAAAATACAAAGCTAGCATTTCATCGGGATAAACTAAATTTCACTGCATATTTACTGAGATATTTTCCAGCATATTCATTTGCCTTAATATGATCTTCAGTTTGTTTCACATTTTAAGCTCAGCCTGAGCCCTTGCAGCTTTAAAATGATTGTTAGTCCTTGAATATCCAACTTAAGAATGCAGAGTTTGGCTTTCAAGATTTGCACATCTGTATTTTCACTACTGATCAATGTGTGCTCAGGTACCAGTTTATCCCACATGTCAAACTCTCCTACTCCTGCCTTGTGTTTCTCTCCATGCTATTGCATCACCAAACAATGCAGTTCAGTGTTGTCATAACAAAATTAATAGCAACTAGTGGCAGTAAAGTTGCCTTGGAAGAATGGGTCCATCATCCTAGATTAGCATACAAATTCTCAGAATGCAAAATGCTACATTATCTTCAAAGTGCAGACCCAAGCCTCTGGGCCTCTTAGTTTTGCATTTGCAAAATATTGATGGCAAATGGAACTTCACTCATTTCTATTGTAGTTTTTGTGTTTCCTTGAAGAGCTTTGACATCTGTTGTGAATAAAATTGTTACTAATGATGGTGGCATGGGATAATGACCTCTGTGGAACCAGTAACTATTAACAGAAATAAAGCTTTTGGAAAGCTTCTGAATTTACGTGGTTTGCAGTGTTGATAGCTGGCAGGTGAATTAACAGCATTTTTCTAGGCTTTCAACTGTTAAAACCATTTTTATACGGAAATTACCAAACCCAAGATGAAAAGAGGTATTCAAAAATAAGTAAGCTTTTTAAAATTCTTGCCTTTTATTTCTGTCTTTCCTGTTTCAGTCTTCCTTTTCCCATATGTTGCAATTTAAAAGAACTTGTCCACATGTTTCAACAGAAATTAGTCCAACAAGACATATTGTGTGGATGTGTGGATGTGCTGAAGCTCCCTTGGCTCCAGGAGGGCATCAATGCACATGTAAGGTGAACATGGACTTGATTGCCACTCCTTTAACATAGTTTAATATTTTTTGAGATTCATTGTAATGAAGAAGGCAAGGGAATAAACAGGAGAAGTTGGAAAGCAAAAAAAAGCAAACAAGATTAAAAAGGAACTTCAGAGAAAAAGTCCTCTGAGCAAGATCTGTGGAAAACACCAGTGTTGTTTGTGTGGTGAAGTGTCAGATCAGCTGTGAACTATTGCGGATGTTTGACAATGCAGAGTTCACCTTCTGTGTCTGCAGCTCCAGAGCCTGGAGTTCTGCACAGAAGAAGTATTTTATGGAGGATAAAATAGTAGAAATATTTTATATAGGGTGAAGTTCATATCAACCCTTCTTTCTCTATAGACATAACGGGAATGATAGTTATTTTGGAGAGACAGGGGCTGAAATTACCTTTTTGAGCACAAGGCTGTGGGACAGTTCGTAGCAAAGGGAGGTTGGTTATGGAACACAAGGATGTAGAGGAGTCCTAAAATGAAACTGGAACACATAGATGGTGGTTAGACTTATTAAATTGTCAGGAATATAGGGATGAATTATAGTCCCAGATAAATGAAATGTACATGAAATTGAATTTAAAACTTCCACTGTTTCCTGCAGAGTGGAATTAGGACGATTTGAGTGTGTCTGGTGCAGAACCAAGGTGCTTCTGGGATTCTGTGCAGATCTAGATCAAGGCTCTGGCAACCACCAGCTGCTGGGATGGAAATCTCTCCCTTTGCTTCAGGAGCATTATTCCTGACTTGCAGAGCTGCCCCTGCATCAGGTGCCAGACACCTTCTGCACTGGCTTGTTCTGTCCATAAGGGAAGCCTTTGCTCTGTGTGGGCACAGAGAGTTGTCTCTGCAGTGTTTGTGCACAGATGTGGTCCCCAGGAGGTGACAGCAACAGCCCCAGTGCAGTTGCTGGGGAAATCGCTGGGGACTCTGATGCAAACAGGATGTGAGATGTTTCTGGATGTGGCTGTGAAGGTTTTGTGTGAGCCCGTGGAAGGCTCTAGAGCTCAAAAGGGCCAAGAGGCAGGTCCCCAGAGAGGTAGAAAGTGCTTTACAGTGGAGTGTCAGAGGAGCAGAAGAAAGTGCAGGGACTGCAGCAGTACTCTGGGAGCTGAGAGGGAACTGAAATCAAGGCTTAGGAAACCAAAGAATAAAGATATCAAAACCCAGGGCTTTTGAATGGCCTAGTTAAGAGAACCTCGGGGAGTTAGACATCCTGTCAGAGTTAGTGTTCAGTCTGTAGTGGACATATAGTGTTTATGGAAATGTATGCAGATGGATTGGCTCCCTGGAACACTGTTGGGAATTTATCAACAATTCTTTGCTCTGTTTCTCTATAAACATTTATATTATACGTTCTTTTATATTTTATTCCTCACAATGACATTTGGCTTTGCCAAACGTATCTCAGAGGAACTTTATTATTTTTGTATTGTTTGTGGTATGAGCATGAACTTTGACTTCCTGCCTTCCAATTTAGTTTGGTGTCTAGTTTTTTGCTGTCTGGGTCACTCATGTTACAGCTGGAGCTTCCTGTTTTCAAACCCATATCAGCCAACCATGTAAACCTGAGGGTCAGCTCGTTCAGAAATGATGCATGATTCCAGTCACTTGTTTGCTGAAATAAATTAGATTTACGTAATGAAAGCTGTCAGGTGCTGTATCAATCTTCTGCACTAGTCAAAGTACTTCCTTATTTACAATTCTTGTTTCTTGATGCGCAACTCAGCCACTCAAAAATACATTATTTCACTTAGAGGACAACTGAAGACTTCTTTCAGACAAAATTCCTATAGAATTTTTTCAGCCTGATGTAAAAAACTTATTCATAATGAAAGTTAAGGGTATTCTGCATGTAAAATCTTGGATGAAATAGTAATAATTTGAGTTTAATTGCACACTCTGTATCACAAGTAAGGATGTCCACCTGTGTGTGAGCATTATCCCCTCCATCCGGAAAAGGAAGGGAGAGTGGTGGGACATCCCTGGGTCTATGATCCTGAAATCTAGGGCTTCCAAGAGACATTTTATTAGGAAATAGGAAATTCTGCGTCCTGACCGTAAAAAGAAATTCCACAGTTTCTGTGAGGATGAGTCTGATGGGTCAGTGTGAGCTCCCCAGGTCTGTCCCTGGAAAGGCCAGGTCAGATGGCATTTTAAAGAGAGGGTTCCCACAGGGGGTCATCTGGAGATTTGTTCCCTTTGGGCTGTTCTGGGGGTTCTGGAAGGCAAGATGCTTTGCCTCTCTCTCAGCTGGGAGTGCTAGATTTTCTCAAAGTGGCTTTCTGATGCTATTGTTTCTAAAGTATCAGCAGCACTGCCAGCCACAAGTATGAGCTTCTCCTCCCTTGCCCATCAGTCAGCCTTCAAAGCATCATGAGATTTGCTGAAGTCATGAGAATTTTGAAGCTGCCATACATGCCAAGTTCTCTTTATCTGACTTCTTGGTTTTGTGTGTTCAGGATCCACCCAAGTCACACTGGCAAGTGTTCCTCCAAAAAGGTCACATGCTGGCCCAGAGTTACATCAGCTGAGGCCTGAACCAAAACATGAAGATGTTACGTGCAAGAAGATCCTGAGAGACAGGGACACACTCATATGGAGTGCAATCAGAACTGGCTTGCTCTTCATTTTCTGATTCAGCATGAATTCAGAATAACTTATATTAAATCTGAAGAGTCTTTCTTCTGGAGCAAAAGAAAGTACATTTTCATCTGGTTTGTGTTGCTTGATTAACAAGGTCCCTGGAAGAGATGATTGCTAAATTAAAAAGAAAAAGCAATTGGAACATGTAGGTGTTGCTTTTATTTACAATTAAGGAATCTACAGAGACCTAGCAGTGTAAAATGACCCTTAAGTGCATTGAAATTGCATTTAAGCTACAACAAGGTAATAAGAATAATTTTCAGTGATTTTCCTGCCCATTTAGGGTTTCTGATCACAGCTAAGGAGCTGTCTGTGCTTGGCCAGCAGGACAACTGTTTCACTTGAGCTAAATGTGGGTACCTTCTTCACATCTGACATATTCATTGTCAATAGAAAGTATCTTCTAGTCAGTGTGCTTGTCTCTCTTGTGTGTTTTAAAAATTAATTTATCAGATAGGTAATAATACGATGTGAGTTTCAGCTCAGACAAATTCAGATTGTCAAAGCAAATGTTGCACTGGGAGTGTGAGTAGCACTAATGGAAATAACTGGGTCACAGAGGACTGTGAGGGGAATCAGAAAATTAACATTTTCTTTTACTTCACATTCATAATATATGATTGAGAGGTTTATGCATATTTGAGCTGGCCATTGTCAGCCTCACATCTGAGTTTTATATGTTTACATTTGCAACTTTTGAATTCCAGCAGTTTTCCTATGAGTTTATTTTGCTTGTGTGGACTTAAAAGAAATTATAAAGTTGAACTTTATCTTATAACTTTTAAAAGAGGGTATGTTGGAGGCAGATTCAGGCTGTGGCCCTGCTAGCATCCTCCAGGAGTGACAGTGGTGTTGGTTTGTTCTAGACAGAGCCAGGTATTGTGCTCATCCCTGGAGACCCTTCCCACTGTACATTAAGCCAGATGCTTGGCGTGCTCCTTGGGAGAAAGTGTGCACACAGAGAATTAATCTGTCAGGCTTTTAATATGCAAATGTATACATATATCCACACACATAGGAACACAAAGAGAGGTGCAGGCACACATTGGTATGCATAGGGATCTTCCTTTGTCTTAGAGAAAATAAGGTCAGACAAGTGCCACATAAGCAGGGAGAAGACAGCATATTCTCCTTCTGCAGGGAATTCATTCTGTAGGCCTGTGTCAGCAATGCAGAATATTCCTGCTCTAGGACAGATGAAGAAGTGTCACCATGATGATCCAGTCCTGAAGTTCCTAAGCAGTGAAGCTGTCAACCACAGTCTTCACCCTAAAGTCATATAAAATAATTTGTACATCTTGCAGGCAAACTGGGGAGCACCATATGATTAAAAGAAATGATCTTGAACTTTATTCATCGTTCTGGTGGATGTTGAGGCAGGACATGTGTAGTACCTCCATGACAGTCTGTGTTGCAGAGACCATGTGTTGCTATAAGTTGAGTTGTTGGCATTTCCTGAGGTCAGCACCTCCACACTCACGTGCTGCATTGTTGTGATCGAGGTGGCAGGTGACAAACAGTGGCCTCTGGGGTGTGAGCATCATAGGGCAGGATCACATGGGCTGTATCTATATTTAGGGCACTGGAGGCTTTCTCTTCAGCTGTGGGTTTTCTGTCTCTGTTCTTCAGAGGTGCAGTTGAGTCTCTGCACCACCGGTGTGCAGGAAGCAGTTTTGCAACTGGTAGAAACCAAGGTTGAGTTGCACACCAAGCACTGTGCAGAGAGCAAGACTTGGGATGGGGATGGAAGGGGCCTCCTCAAGAGGAATGTGGATCTTCTTTGCGGTGACCTCCCACCAGTTTGCTTTCTGCATGTGGGATTTTATTAGTAACAGGAACATCACATTGGTGATAGGACTGAGGAATTCAAGGCCAACTACAGTCCATGCCAAGTGTTCCTAGGACTTTACCTTTGGATGGCTTTTTAAGGAGAATTTACTAAATGCTTGTCAAAGGTGAGGGTCTGACAGAGCCGAGGTGATAAGAGCTGGACTGGTTGAAACATCTATTTTTAGTGAATAGGACTTAGTGAGACTTAGAGTCTGTCATGGAAAACAGAATCCCAGAATCAATTAGGTTAGAAAAGACCTCTGAGATCATCAAGTCCAATCTGTAACATGTGACTGCTGTATCCCAATAACAGAAATTGTTCTGGGTGGGAAGTCTGTAACCTCTCCATGATCACCTGGCACTATTGCCATGTAAGACAGCACCAGTGTAGCATTCACGTGCTTACCTAGGCTGACACCACTGATGAAGAAACCAAGAGTCCCTCATCTACTCTGTTGTAACATATATGTCTTTAAAGGTATTCACCAGCATTTGTACTAGCAATAGTGTTTAATTTCAATTAACCCTGTAATTGATTAATTACAGAAGGCATACCTTAGTTCTCTAGGCTGCTGCAGAACTTGTGTTGGTGTTAAAGTAGCACTGGATTCCCTTACCTTCCTTTTATTTTGGTGTTACAGTGGTCTCCCATGAAAGTTAAGTTTCAGCTCTTACTTAGTTAAAGCTCAAATTTATTATATCACACAAGATGTTAAAAAAATCAAGACCTTCAAGCTGCAGTGATAATTCCTGATGCTCTGACCTTACTCCAGTAGAAACTATGTGTGCTCCCAACTTTCCCTTGAGGAATCTTCAGTGGCCTGTAAGAGCTCTCTAGCTCTGCCATGAAGTTTCATTTGTGTCTGTGGTGAATATTTGAAACACTGAGTCTTGCTTGTAATTCATCTAGATTAGGCTTGTCCTATGCTGTGATTTTACCTGATAGTGATGCAACTTCTCTGTGAACCAAAGGAATAAAAGTATGAGCTCCAGTGGCTACAGGAAACGTTCTGTGGTTAAATGGTTTGGCTTTGTTTGTTTGTTTCTGTCTTCAGAGATTACATGTGATAACAAAGATTTTTAAAAACCTTTTCCTTATTTTTTGGATAACCACAAGAAAGAAAATGCACAAATATTTGAAGGGGGTAAGAAAAGAGAAGAACAGTCCTAGGTAGCACACAGTTCTGGATATTGATTTAACCCCACTTTAAATCCAGCATTTACTACAGAAAGCCTGCTGCTGGCTGAATTTCTCCTTCACACATGCTCTCTACAAACTTCCTCATTTTCAGCTCATGAGTGCAGGGAAAACAGCTGGGACTTGTGTGGTTTACTGAGCAGACAAGTCCCGTGTGCTGGAGCCAGAGACTATCCCACATTTAATCTGGGCTCAAGATCCTGACTCATTATGTGACCCCGAGCAAATCATTTGACCTCCTTGATCTTCTGCCAGCTCAGATGGAAAATTAGGTAAAAAGCAAAGCCTGCAGTGGAAACTTAGTTCTGTAACTGAACTGAATAGATGAAATGAGTAAACCTACAGGTGTTTCCCTGCGTTTGCACGACTGATACCAACCAGAGCCACAGCGGGATTGAAACAAAAGACAGAAAATAGCAAATGTTTGGCATTTTCCCTGGCTGAGCAGTCTCTTTCATAATATGTGGCATCTTGCTGGAAACAAACCATTACAAATATGTTAAAATAAAGCAGTTCAGCGTGCTGTTATTGCCAAGGTGCCATCCCCAGGGAATGTGAATTTGATAGCCATAATAACTATTTCTGCTCCTGTATTTCTCCTTGGCTTTGGCACAGCATTCAACAGCACTCACTTCCACTTGTCCTGCCTGGAACAGAAGGGGCCCAGAAGTTCAAAATCACTAGGAAAGATTCTACTCAGTGGGTAGAAAGGGTTCTCACTGTCAGAATCACAAGGTCTTGTTCCTACTTCTACCACTCTCTCACAGGGGGCCTCTGTTTTTATCTTACCTATCTATGAAATGTTTGCACTGAGATGTTCCCTAATATATTGAAATTACCAGTACTCAGAAATTCTAGGATCAAATACCCAAATAAAAAAAGAGGGGTTTTTTTGTTTGTTTTGGAGAAACAAGATCAGCTCCTTGTGAAAGTGTGATGAAAGCAATGGCTGTGATAAGGCTGAGATTGGGTTTTAGTGCTTCAGGAGGGAAGGCCAGAGAAAGGCATGGGACAATCATCAAGAGAAGGGAATAAAGGGCATGGGATAACCTGAGCAGGAACTGAAAACAGATAAAAAGAAAAGTTTTACATCATATTCCTTCTCCACCCACATTCCCAAAGCCCCTTTAAAAAGCGACATCGTGGAAAAAATTGTTCCAGTTGTGGTTGCGTCACAGGGCACTTGATCAAGCTGGTTATGATGTCACCAAAGCTGCAAAATTATTTAAAATCTTATTTCTCACATTGCTTTTATAATTTTTCTTTACACATGACTCTTACATTAGAAACTGTGAGCACCAACTCTAAGTTTGTTTGACCTTCTGCTAAGAATTCAAGAGTGACCGAGTTAGTCCTAGATGTAGTTTTATTGCATTGTTTTATTTTTATTACCATGCCATGGAAAACATGTTCATATTACTGAAATCCATCTGAGAGAGATCTTATTACCTGAAAAAAATGGGGGTTTTGATCTTTATACATCAAAGGTAATCCTTTTCCACTCTACAACTGGTTTAGGGCCAGTCACGTGAGTGTTACTTTTATACTTGTTTTTTGAGAATGTCAGAAACCCCCCTTTTTCCTCAATGCCTTTTAGTTTACATGCTTTTTATTTTTCTATTTAAAAATGTATAACTATATATTAATTATATTTCTTTTCCTCTGGTGCAAATCAAACTCCAGCCTTCGATGCCTTAAAGCATTAACTCGGAGGAAGCAAATTTTATTTACATTGCTATTAAGTCTGGGACATTTTCACTATTTCAGAATTATTTTCTCCTGTGTTTTTTCCAGTTTGTATGTGAGCCTGGAATTATTTTGAGTTTTCTGGCTTGAACATCTATTGCCTCTGGTGGACTTGATACAAACTACCTGCAGTACAGTGAGACAAAATCTGAACCTTGAACTAATCCTGGCCTATAGAGACTCCTGCCTTTGAAATAGAAGTAAAACTTTCATCTGAGCTTCTGAGGGGGGTGTCTGAAAATGGGACTGAGCCCTGAATTTCATGGCCTGATCCTGCCTTGCTGATTGGAATTGTCCTATAGTTACACTGCAGTTACTTTGATGAGGGCAGTAAAGGAAACTGTTTCTGATTCAGACTGATTCACCATGCCCAGACTTCTTTCTCATGCCTGATTAAACAAAACACCATTTATTGTGTGTGCTGGTTACCATGGGAACGAGAAACACTGAACATCAATGAACCTGATTAGAAATTGGGATTCTTTATATGTAGAAACTTATCTTTTGTGTGGAGACTTTCTTACAAGTTTGGATCCCTGAGTTAGCTTTGAGAAAGCAGTCTCTGAATTGGCTCCCACAAACATGCAGGGACATAGGTGCACACCAGTAATTTGTATGTGCAAATTAGCATTTTCAGGAGCAAACAAAGGCAAATCATTTGCTTAAGATGTGGATCCGGGAAGCCTGAGTCCTTTCCCAGATTCAGACACAAACATCTTGTCTGGCCTTGGACCTTGCCTCATAAAGAATTTTTTTTTAAAGGCCTGTGCTTTTGGGCACTTGTGTTTTCAGGCACAAAAGGTACCTTAAGCCTGTTTTATTTCAGATATTCTGTATATCCATGATTTTAGTTGTTGTCATTGAGAAACCTTGCTTGTTTCCCACTCTAAAATATGTCTTAAAGCAAGGCAATACAGCAGAAACACTTTGTTTTCAAGTAGTAACCCACTGTGCAGAACATCTTTTCACTTCCCTTTTCTGGACTATTGATGAGATTTTCCTAAAATAAGAAGGATGTTGTTGTTTTCTTCTGCCAGTCAGTTCAGTCGCTGGGTTTGTTTGGTGCTGCTTTCTCAAACAAGTAACACAGGAACTAATCAGACTATTTTCATGTATGAATGAAGATTATACATAAGGGATGTCATTTGACAGAAAGACTGTGGCAGGATGGATCTGACTTCAGGAGTTAATCTGGTTTGGCCTGAATCAATTGTATGGAGAAGCAGCTTTGATCTTGGGCTGTGTAACAGAATTCAGTGGATTTTGCTGTTCCTGTAAGTGCACCTGCTTAGGCCTTGGAAGAGGATGCTGAACACAGCAGAAGTTATCTCTGCTCTTAATCTCTTACCTGTGAAAGGACAGCTCCCTCTCTGTAATCCATGTCTGGAGTGAGATTCCATTATTTTTCCCTCTGTTTACATGAATTCTTCAGGGACAGGCATCAGCTCCTAATGTCTCAGCCCTTATAATCTGCTGGTGGGCAAGTTCTTAAATATGAAAGCAGCCTGGGCAGAGTGTGGTGGAGAGAAGCTTAACAGTGCCAAAGTCTGAGACCCTCATGTGGTGGGGTCAGTATGAGGGAGCTGAGATTGTCTTTTTCCCCACAAAGAGAACCAAAATGAGCCAGCATGAAGAATGAATTTATGAATTCCCTACAGAATACGATTTGTCCTGGCCATGGGAAGGTCACTGGTAGGGCAGTGTAGGTAGGATTAAACACACAGACTTGGCTTGATGATTTACTTTTGGTTTGAAACTAATATCACTTTTCTGTTCTAGTGCTAAATTGCAGCCCATGACAGATGAGAAGAATCCACAGCCATTTGAACTGCTTATAATATTTCAACATTCACCACTGAAACCCTGTAGTTCATTGCATGTTATTTTAGAGAGAAGTGATTAAAACAAAAAAATAACATAAATCAAAATATCTCACTTTATTTCTTCTCTTTCTCTCCCCTCTTCTCTCTCCCCTTCTTTTCTTCTTTGGAAGGGCTCCAAGAGATACATTAGGAAATCTAATGCCAAATGCCAACAAAGTCTGAACTAGTATCAGGATAAGATTTTAAAATATGTTTTTGTTAAAACATAAAAAGGGCATACAAACTAATTTTATTTCACAGGATTACAGATGAAATGCTGAATACCCAGTCAGCTCAATCACACATGAAGCCTTTTGAAAGAATTCCATTTGACTTTAATAATTGTGTGACAGCTTTTTCCCTAAAGCTTTGTTTAAAATAAAGCTTGGGAGTTTGACATCAAGACATGTTCATTCCAATCAATTTATAATAGAAGTGTTTAGTACTTCTTGATTGCAGATGCCCATGAACTTTAAAAAGTGGTGGAAGATCATTCAACACACACACAGACTAGAGGAACAGATTTTATTTGATTTGAGAATATTACCCAAAACATGTGAGATGAACTGATAGTAGAATTCAGGACTCTCGACTCTGTTCAGCACCATAACTTTGGAAGATATTGCTTCATTTTTCCTGCCCTCCATGGGAATATTAACTTCAGCAAAAACTCTTGCAAGAGTAAACTTGTATTTTCCAACATTCCTTTGCTATTGATACAAATGAATAAAAGCATTAGCAGATTACAGACTGTCCTTCATCACTGTCTCTGCAGTTAATCTCTCCCAGGAGATGATGAAAGGTGGAAGGACTGACAGATAACAGCCTGGCACTTGTCTGACTGTCCAGGAAGTAGTATCCTACATAGGAAAAATTCCTATATTCCTCTAACACACACAAACTACAGTGTGGTGAACAAGATACTGCATGCAGTGCTAAAATGCACTAAAGTGTCCAGGGAGGTCAGCTCAAGTCTCAGTCACGGAATGGGCACTTTTATGGCCTTCTTGGATATGAAGCTTCATTATATCCCACAAAATGGAAAGATAAGGTAGGAAAAAAGTTATGCAGGAAAATTGCTTGATGTTGGTGAACCAGAAGCAATGATCATACAAGAATGACAGGAAAATGGTATCTTCAGGGCCTGCCTGAAGTGTCTGACTCTTGTAAAACTACACAGCAGTGTGGCTAAGGTTATAAGAGTCAATATTTGTATTGTAGGTATGGATGGAAACCTGAGACACTTCCTTAGGAACAAGGGATGAGTGAATAGTCATGTCACAGTGGGAATCCTGAAATCCACTGAATACAGAGAGATTTGATGGTGCCACTAATGTGACTAATTTCTGCTAATGCCACTAATAGTTTCTTTGTGGGCCAACTATTCTCTCAGTGCCTTTCTCCTCTACACTGCACTGACCACTGAACTTAGGCTCCCAAATTCCTTTGCTGGTGTTGGTGGCAATAGACCCAGCTGACTGCACTGACAGGTTTGGGATATTGCTGCCAGATACAGGGGAGAGATTTATCCTGTGAAACAAATACTGCTCATTTCATATGAAAACCTTCCTCTGCCAAAGGGTTATATAAACTCCAAAGCTAATCAGTACAGCAAAAACAAGTGGTCTTTAGCAGACAGCAATTAAGGAATTAGGGGTTTTCTCTGAAAGGGAAAGTCCTTTGCAGTAAAATAGGTGCCATGGAAGTGACAAAGTGATTGTGTGGCTTCTTTGGTGTGGAAGGGAAGTGCCAGTCACACTGGCTCCGGGACCCAGCAGGTGGGTTCCCCACCTGAATGGTCCATGGAACATGTGGCTGCACCTCTGAACAAAAGGAACATAAACAGTTTTGGATGATCTCACAGGCAGAGCCTGAGCCATGAGATAAAATCTTTAAAGAAAGAGACAAGACTTGAATTCACTTTCAATTCAAAGGAGGAAGATGTTTTGGGCTAGGATGAAAAAAAGGAAAACTGGGAATTGTCAAAGGGAACTGTAAATAAAAGTAGATTAGGATAATTTAAAGATTCAGTGTCCACTGTCTGGTCATTTGTCTCTTGAAAGAAACCACTTCCCAAATTGCTGTGGACTAACTGATCAGTACAATGAGAATTCATTAACAGAAACACAAACCTTTCCTATTATTATTATTGATACCTCATTTCTTTTATCCTGTTCTTCCAATGTCCTGTGCTCTGGGAACAGTTATAGGATCTAAGTCCATCAGTGACAGGAGGGAAGGAACTTTATAAGAATGGGTTAGAAAGCAGGTGTGGGATGCACTGAGGACCTACATCCCTCCTGTTATAAATAATCTCATTTATTTAGTCTTTTTCTGGTCACTTCAATTCTGTTCACTTTCGTTCATATTAATTTAGTTTTCCTCTTTTCATTTTCTGTATTCTAACTAAGACAAAGAATGATATCAGCCTGAATATCTGGGCTGCTTGCCTCTGGATGTCGGAATTAGAGATGAACAAGAACTCTTCTATGCCATGAATTATAATGGATATACATGGCTATATAATATATTGAATATATTATATTGGGCTTTATGCTCTGGTTTTGCCTGCCTCATTTGATTCCCTAGATATCTGCTGCTCTATTTCCCACCTTGCATTCTTTTCTGATTAGTTTTTTTTGTCTCCTTTTTTGCCACTCTTGTTACAGAGGTGCTTTCTGTACATGGACACATATTCACCAGGAATTAGTATCATCCCCCAGTTTAGATCTCAGTTGCCCAGCTGCAGTGACTTTCAGTCACTGGTGACCTGGATCCCATTGGTCCCTTTGCCCTGAGCTCAATCCCTTTTCTGTAGTGGGCTCAGATTAGCTGAAACTACAAATCCTTCCATTGTGAAACAGAGTCTGACCTTCCATTTGCTGAAGTCAGTGATTTCCAGGGAATCAGGATTGGGTCCAAAGTCTCAAAAGAAGCTTAAGCTATTTAAATTTTCATGTGTAGCAACAGAAATGGCATTCTTGGCTCTCTAAAGTGCAGCCTTCACAAGGCCAACGCTGCTGTTTATTCTCTCTTGCCACACTATCTCAGTTGTGAATTCATCATGTTGGAGACCCTAAAATACAGAGTCAAACAAAGCCACTTGAAACAATCCAGAGTCCTCATTACCATCTTCTTCAGCTCTGGGCAGCTAGTCTTGCATACATCACCTCAGCAGTATTTACCCAGAGCCATGAAAACTGCTGGAATTGTGCTTTGCCCCTGCTAGACAAAGTATACTTTTTAATAGGCATGGGTCGAAAGCAAATTGACATTTTAGAGGGAGACAGCCTGCTCCTCAAAAACTATTAGAGATTCTGTCATCTGGAATATCCCTATCAAGTTGACCTTATTTAGAGATTCCATGAAAAATACAGCATCATAACATTGATGTATAGGCCCTCCAGCATCCAATTTCTTTAAAGGATGTCTCCATATGAAATAAGGATGCTGGTCGTGAATCCATGCATGCTGAGGCAATACTAATGAGACTAAGCACTGGGGAATATATTGCACACAAAGGCTTTTTTTAAACACAGTCATACACTTTAGAGATAAAGCAATTTGGCATCTTACCATGGCTGCAAACGAGGTGGTGTTGTGGGAGGGGGAGGCAGGTAATAAAAGTGACAGTGCTGGAGTGTTATTGACAGCTCTTCTCCTAATTACAAACTGTACCTGCATCTATCCACATTATCCAAGCTCTGGTCTTCTTTAGGAGTAAAACACAATCATAGGGTGGTAACATTTCATTCAGTCTGTTGGAATAACACTTTATCACAAGCAATTAAGATATCCCTTTTATTATTTTTATGATTTTGTTGATTTAATCATGCTCACGACCATAATTTAAGTGCTCCAAGGACTATACCCAGCAAGTAGGTAAGATAGACACAAGGGCAGGTGTTTTACAGTCCAAATTTAGAGGGAAGAGATCAGGATTCCTTAAAGATTCAGAGTGAATATTTAGGAAAATTCAAGGGAGGTGAAAACAGAGTGAGTGATGATGTGTTCCTTTGTCTAGAACTGCAAACATCAGTTGCTCTGGGGAAGAATAGACTGACTTGTAACAAACAGGCTTGTGATTCCCGGGCCTCTTGCTGATATGAGATGGTAAACTGAGAGCCTGGAGTCCAAAAGATCGACCAAACGGCAGCCGACTGGTGCTCAGGCAAATCGGAATGACATTGGGGAAGGGAGGGTCCAGTCAAGGCTTGTGACTTCACCAGTTGTTTTTAGCATCTCCATCCTTCTTTCTTATTTAAACAAACTTAGCAGAATAGCCTGGAAAGGCAGAAAGTGTTTATTCTGTTAATCTTTCCTGCAATTCCAGTGGATTCTTTGCTCATAGGGAACCCTTTAATACTCTTGGTGATTTTCAGGTCACAATACAATGGCAATCATTGCAAAATAGTAGTATTTATGAATGTGAGTGTATAGTCATCTCTATCATGCTTGTATGTCATTAACAAAATGACAGCAAAATACTACAGGGGTTATCTAATTATCTCTCAGGATATCTTTATTTTCTCTTTTAAGTTGAAAGGTAAGTGCTTTTTTATTTAAATTGGTATTAGTCTGTAAAAGCTGTGCTACATCTTGCAAAGAAAGCAGTCTATCCATGTGACACAATTCATCATAATTCAGCCTTCAGAGGGTACAAGAGATCCCATATACAAACACATTCCAAAGTACTTTCTAATGAAATAAAATAAAATAAAAGTAAAAATAAAAATAAAATAAAATTTTGTTTCTGTGTTACCACATTGTATTTTGCCTGGAGGCTAAAGTTATCAGGAATAGAGATCTTTAGGCTGAAAGGAGTGTGTTCATTTGGCTTTCATACCCTGGCCAGCAGTGCATTTTTTGTCTGGTATATCGAAATTTATAGCAAGTGTTGCACACACTTCCAGCCTGCATTTTTTGTATGATCAATAGATCAGAATTGAATGATATCAGTAGCTTAGAGTCAGCAATCCAATTTAATAGACAATTTATGAAATTATGCACAACCTCACAGGTCTTTAAAACAACATTAAAACTCGATTTCATCTTTGGGAAGTAGCCCATGTAGCTCTGTTGATAGGAGGGACACACTGAGGTCACACAGCAGCACATTCTGCTCCTGGGGGGTCATGGAAAGAACAAATAACAACATTAATATCAGAGGGTGAGTAACTTTACAACAACATGTGCTGGGGTAGGATGTGACTTTTATGGGAAGAGTCTCTTCCCACTGGAGCTGAACAGTGAGGAGCCGCGTGTAGACAAGTGACGTGAGTGGAGTTTAGATTGTCACTCACGGGTAGGACCTACATGTTTGCTCACAAAAATGTCTAACCAGCATATCTATAGGTCAACACACACATATTGATTATATATTCTGATGTCTGGAGTTAGTTCAGAAGTATTCGTTCTTCTAATAAATGATCAAAATTATGTTCTATACAACACTGCTTAGTGAAAATTCAACCTTTGGCTTTCTTTTGTCTCCTCAAATTATATATGCCAGTGCAAACCCTCATACACCAGGTGCTCTGTGCAGCACAAATATGCTGTTTTGAAGAAAAGAAACAAATCTTGGGATAAATTTCCATCTTCTGTAAGCACTGTGCTGACATGTAATGGTTGGCATATTTTAGGCAGGTAATATTAGCTCCTTTTTCAGTCATGAAAGTTTGCTTCTGCCCTTAATAACTTATGTGCTTTTCTGTATACATCAGTAGAGTCAGCTCCATAGGTGGTCATGTGTGTACCTCAGTTAAAATGAGTTTTATTTTCTAAAATAAGTAACCTTTGGGTATGACTGCCAGCCATTCTCAACTTGTGAGACTGTAGAAGAAAGTGAAGGATCCCTTGTAACAGGAGTCATATGACATGTTACAGAATTTCAGCCTGAATTCCTGGTTGTTTTACACAGATTTTTTTCTGTGAGTTTCTACATTTGAAGGGCTTGAAGATTCCCGAGTCTTTGTTTTCACCTGGAGGAGTTTTAAAAATTAGTGGATGGAACCTTCAAGGCTGTTAACTGACTAGTGTCCTTTCTTTGCAAATAAATTAGTTAAACTTATGGCTTATGGTAATTACAGCACATTGTATGAAATTATATTTATGAGACCTCATCTGTCTTAATCACTTGTAACAGAAGGCGCTTTGTTGGGAGGATTGAACAGGACTTCAGAACAGTTGGTGTCACCTTCAGTTGTTTAAAGGGGAAAACCAAGGAACTTCCACATGTTTCTGGTTTGTTTATTCTCCAGTATTGGAAACTAAATCATTATTGTTGCTATTTGAGCACATTTACAGGTTATTGTTTTATATCAGGGAACAACAAGGGCCTGCCACCCCTTCAGGGAAGGTGAGCCTGGTGCTGAGGGTGATCCCTGTGGTGGCAGTGCCCTGGCACATCCTTTGGGGTCTGACCATGGTGTCAGAGCCAGGAGCTGCTCACAGAGTCCATCAACTGCTCCAGAAAAGACAAACGATGATCCAGGTCCAGGGTCCTTCCAGAGAGCCCACCATGGGTAAAAGGAGACAGGGCAGGGCCAGGGCTGGAGACAAGGCTACAGAGCGGGTCCAAATTCCAACCAGGGGACGAGGCCAAAGGCAGGACTTGGAGACAATCGGTAACACACATCTAAGCATGTCTGCAGCCAACCACGTGGGCGCAGGAGGCATCCAGGGGGCAATCCTAGAGGCAAACATTCCAACAAAACAGCTCAGGCTAGGGCTGAAAGCCTGGAATGAAATGGAGCCCCTGGGCCCAGGGGCAAGGGAGTGGGGCCCAGGTGAAGGACAGGGCCCTTAAGAACCATTAGCGCTCATGGATCCCCGACATTCAGAACAGAGAGTCCTTTCACTGAGAGCTTTGTCTGCCAGGGGACAATACACAACACATGAAGTTAAGGAATTGTGCAACTCAGCTTCTCCATGTGTTTTACTAGCAAGTTCTCTGCCTTCGCAAAAGCAAAATAATCATTCAACTAAGATTTTAAATGCTTTTCATAATTTTAAAGTGTTTCAAGGAATCACAGTTTTGAGACAAGGAATTGAGAGAATAACTGGGGAGCCTATGAGTGTTTTAAAATATTGTGCCTTCAATATGTGATCACTAGCAAAGCTTTGAAAAGAGATGACAGACTTTGAAGCTGCTCTACAGTAATTTTTGACTGTTGTATTTTAACTTGTAAGTTATTGGGCCATTGGATGCATGAACTCAGTGTTTGTCTAAAAGGCAGTGGGGAGGAAGAAGCAGGAAAAAAGAAATTATTTGTGAGAGGTGCCTTATCTCGATCCCACACTTGAGAGCTATCAAGGGACAATGGTTGAGCCATTGGTTTTGAGAACTTTGTCTTAATCTCCTGCTGAGTTTACAGTACTGGTTTTATCTAGGAAGGGCAAACCCTGAGAGTACAGAAGAATAACCCCCTTGTGACTGGTGTTTAAATGAGATTCTTCCTCAAAAGAGAGATCAGTGTGCTCTTGGGGGAGACAGGCTGAGGTGTGCAATGTTTGAAAAAGCAAGGTCTACCCATCCTGGTGGGTAATGGAGTGAGCCTTTGACAAAGATAAACAAGAAAAGTCTCCAGTTTTTCACAATCTCATTTTTTAAATGACTGATTTGATTCTACAGTTAAATAATGAATGTTTTTTACTTTTGGGAGCTGTTTTGTTAATACATATGCCTGTCAGTGTGTCTAAAGTGGGTCTAAACAGGCTGTTAACAACTGACCTAATCCTGATTGCTGTAAAACTGAATGTATCTGACTGAATGATACTCTCAATTCAAAATATTAGTTCTATATTTATTCTAGCTTAGTAAACCAGGGCTGGGTATGAACAATGAGCTTTAGCACTAATGGGGAAATTAGAACTGTCTTGTGTCTCACAGATCGACTTCCGACCGTACCCTTCTATATAACCTTATTTCTGTTCTTGGTTGTTGTTCTCTAAATTTAATGATATAATGCATCCTCCAATACATGCTTTATGTTTTTACAAGTGAGAAGAAACTCACTGCAGTTTTTTATACTAAACACTTAGTAACCACTCATGGGACATCCTTAATCCTGATTTATGAACAACAATGCGACAAGTTTTGCGACGCTGCAAAAATAAATGAAACAAATGCAACTGTTTACTTGGTAATTATTTACCATATAATTTCCATAGCATTCTATGCTTCTACATTGCAATTATAGTGATTAGCAGTGATTGTGAGTGCCAGGACCACTCACATTATATCGGTGGCCTGCAAATAAGCTCCTATCAAATGCAATGAGCTGAACTGCACAGGAAATGCAGGAGATACCTGTGCCACAGGTGGATAATGCAGTCCTTCTGCAGCCTGGCTACATGCTGAATTCTGTCCATAAATGCACAAAGATAATGCTGCTACCTCCCTCACCAGAAGTGCTGTGTGGGCCTGTAGCTGAGAGGCCCATATAATGTATGTCATAGATAGAGCAGTTCAGAGCAGGAACAGACTGGAGCTCTGCATCATGCTGTTTATGTTCTCAGAGAATTCGGCTTTGTAACTCATTAGGACAAGTAATCCTTGTTTCTGAAGTTATTCACTGAGAAACAAATAGCCAGTGAGTTTATTTTTCACGAAGGAGTGGGGTATGGGAGTCAGGGGCCTCTTGTCCAGGCTTCACATGCCTGGTAGAGAATCCTCCTCTGCCTGGCTCTAGAACATGGGTAGTACTGATATTCCTGCTCTCCTATCAAGCAGAGATGGATGAGGGTGGCAGAAGGTTTTACAGCTTTGTGTTTGTGCAGCCAGTGCACAGTAGAGGGTAAAAGTGGAATTTCTCAGTGTCCTGCAGGTTGTTGGATTCAGTGTTCACCCATTTATTTATTTCTGATTTCAGCAGTTCTTCCTGTGGAAATGTGGCAGGTTATGGTGATGAAACCTTGGCAAACTTTACCCAAAATTTCCCCTGAATTACAACTCAGGAGAAGGTTCCTCCTAGAAGGCAGGACAAAGATGGTTGTGTGCCAGCCAAGGGAATCATAGCATGAGAGCTTATACTCGGAATTCTGCTCTTATTGAGAGTTAAACTCTCACTGGAGTAGGACCAGGACCCTTTTTGACAAATCTGTTGCTTTGTACCATAGAGAGGCCAATGAAATATTTCTCCTGGCTAAAAACTGACTGGATATTTGGAATGAAGAGAATGGTAGCTTAGAAGGAGACATTCCAAGGCTTTCAAACTATACATCAGTGAGTTACTTGCGGTTTCTTCTCGTTGTTTGCTTAACTGGTATTTTCAAATGTCTCTCTTTGTCAATTTTTGGCATTGAAATATGAGTAGGAGCATGACAATAGAAAGTGAAAAGGCACATTCCCAAGTTTTTGGGTACATTATTCCATGAGTCTCTTTTGTCGTTGCACATGACCAATTGACCTTTGAAACTGTGTCAGAAATAACTCCACATCTTGATGGATGACACTGACCTTAATAACAATAACAAAAAGAGAGTAAAAAATGCGGTCCCTTTTCTCTGTAATCACCATGGACTGCTGGCTGTCAGGCTCAGACTTTCCTTATTGTTCTTCTCATTTACAAGCCAGACAGCATTACAATGGTTTTTACTTATTGGCTACTGCAAGAGCTAATGTGGGGCTGGGGAGTGCAGCCAGAACTCCGTGGTATGAGCAGAGGGAAAGGAGCTTGAGAGCTGACTTTAAATATATGGCTGAGGCTTTACAGGCAGGAGTGCTCCAGTCTGCCCTGGTACACTGAGGCTCACTGGTGTTTTTCCAACTTATTTCTCCTCTAAAGTAAGGGCTTTCAAACACTGGAGTGACAAACACAGCGTTTACACTCAGCAGCGTTTACACCCAGCAGCGTTCACAGATGAAGATATTCTTGCCTCCTGATAACACACAATATGTGCGTTATCGTTTTGTGTGTATTCCATTAAGAAACAGACGTGGATTAGATTTTTGTGGACAGATTATGGAATGTTTCCTTTGTATTCATGGCTGAAATGGACTAATAGGATTTACCAGATTCAGAGATCAGATCAGGCCTTGTTTAAAGGAAGAGACAAACCAAGAATGGGAACAGAAACTTTTTGTGTCAATACAAGTAAGGAAAAATAAATAAATAGAATGACCGTAACTTCTATCATACTTTTCGGCTGGTGTGGCATGATACACACTACTTATTATAATTATAAAAAATAGAATCTCCTATGCAACCATTCGATTGAAAATGCCATCATTTAAAAATGTTGATAAAAAAGAGGTAGGAAATAATACAATGCGTGGAGGTTAATGGGAGAAGTGCTGTATTGGTCTGATACATCTTTTGTACATCCAAGTTTGGGAAGCAGAGAATATTCAAAACACACGAATTACTAAACTTATTTAAAGAAGTGAGCCTGGTATGGTGAACCTTTGCCCAAGTGCTTTAACAAAGGCCTTTGTGAATCTATTCCAATCGGGTACTTTTCCAGATTTCATGCCCATTAAAGCATCAATTACCTCTGACGTTTCTATCAGCCTCCTATTAAGTTTGCACTTACTAAATTTGCAGAAATTCTAAGCAAATTAATCCAGGCATTAATCAGACTGCAGAGGGAATAACTTAAAAAAGGAGGAAAAAAAGACGAATATAATTTATGATAATAGATTTTCAAATAAATTGCTTCCTTTAGTTAATATATTGTTCTCTTGTGACTACATACTTGATATTACAGTGGAAGCGGTTGTTTTTCTGACTAGATCAATTAATGTTTACACAGCACTTTGAAGATGTAAAGCACCATGTAAGTGTAGGCTTGTTATTATTGCTTCATCAGTCAATAATCTACCAGGCTCATAGTCCTCTTTGTAAAACGTATTTAACAACTGTCCAGTTGCCTCTTCTTTCTTTTCCATATTTTTAGAGGTCCTTCAGTTGTGTTGGTGGGTTTTCAATTGGAAGGTTTCTTTCTTATAATACTGAATAGCCCCTTCATTGTACTGAAAAGACCCAGGAGGGAGAGGCAAAAGTTATTATTACCTATTATTACTTCTTATTGCCTCAATTAACGGGTTTAAAAGCCCCCTAGACCCGGAATCAATAAAGTCAGAAATGGAATAAATTAGATCTATTTACTGTGTTTATTTTCCTCCCCCTGTATGACCAAATACCTCTCTCTTAACACTGGGGTAGGGGCACATCTCTGTGAATTTCAAAACTATAAGGATTAATGAATTGCAGTAAACACTATTTTCAAAGGGGCTTGTTTTGGGGATGCACAGCAGGGGACATTCTGCATTGTATGCTGAAGTCAAGTTAGATATGGAGGCACACAATGGGTAAGTCGTTAAGCTCCAGTTGAATTTAGGGGGTTGAAATACTCAAAGCTGGTGGGATTTTGGCTGTTTACAAGGAAGCTCTCGGACACTAATCCAGTCATTCCTAACAAAGAGATGGAGTCGCTGAAATGCTTATTTTTCTCTCCTACTTTTTTTTTTATTTAACCTTACAAATATTTCAGCCTATTGTTGAGCTTTTATATGGCACAGGACTCTGTACATCACATCTTTATTGTTCTTTCAGAACAAAATGAAAGCTCAGCAAAAAAATGGGAAAGTGAGAATAGGGACATGGCAGACATAGACATCTAAGAAATTGTGATTAATACCACTCACCGGTTTTATAACGCTTTTGTCTAGTGGCACTGGCCTGGAACAAACAATAACAAACCAACCATAATGTAACATCCCCTGAGAGCCATTTGGATCATGCAGGAGCTGGAGAGCTGACAGCATGAGCCAGTGAAAATTGCTCTAATTACTTGTTAAGATACACTCTCAAATCTGGCAGAGGAGGCTGCACTGAGCACCACAAACGGTGCAGCAGTGCCACCACCTGAAAGAAAGGGAGACTCTGAGGGTGGGGGAGAAGGCAGAGAGGACAATTAAAATAAATGAAATCAGGGAATGGTCTGATTTTGAAATCTAACTGAAATCCTACTGCAGCCATTCCCAGTGAGGCCTTTGGCCTCGAGCCTGGAAATCAGTTTGTTTTCATCTCCAGCACTAAATGCAGAATGTACCGGGTGTGATATGTGTGTGACACTGAGCAGGAGAGAGAGGAAACTAGGACAGGAAAGGCTTCTCTCCTTGCATGAGGAGCAGGAAGGTGTCATGGAGGATCTCTTGGTCCCTGAGCTCCTCTTGGAGACTGATGTTCCTTTCCAGTTTTCCTGTTGATCTTTGCACAGGAGGATTCCAGAGGTACTGGGAGGTGAAAAGAGAAGTAAGAAAGAACCGCAGCCTTTTCACTGTCCATATCTTTATATCAATCTCATGTTTGATGGCTGGGTACAAAGTGTGCTCACCAAGGAAACGTGTTTGCTAAGGATAGCACTGAGCAACCTTGAGGCTCTTATCTGCTGAGAGGCACTGCTCTGGTGTGAGGGCCTAGGACACACCTGATAGTGCATCTCCACAGCCTGACACACACCAGGGCCACGTCATTAAAAAGAAAAGATTGTACTTCTTTCTGATGGCAACCTCTCTCTCTGCTGGATGCCAGGGACTGTTATGACTTTATGTCAAATCAAATGTCCAAAGTTTGAATATTTCTGTAAGAAACCCCAATACTTGTTGAGGAATCTTGAGTGCTATGATTATGACAAGACAGATCATCACAGAAATAAGTGAAAGCTGTCTATATATATTCGTCAATACACAGCTTTAAATGATTTGTCTTCCTCGGTTGATTTTTTAACATTGTCATCCTTAGCTGATTTGAAAGACTCCTGGAGACAAATTAAGACTGAAATGTGCTTTTTAAATAATTAAAATTTTTAACCAGGAGTCATTGTAAATATTTTCTACATGTGAAATGGCTTTACATTCGTAATTTCAGGCTCAGTTGCCACTTTTATTCCTCTTCAACACTGGTGTGTGTGAGTTGGAACTGTGAACTCTTAGCAATGAAGGCTCTGTTGGCTATATTCAATTTAATGTTTGTTATGTAGATTCAAGTTATTTGGTAATGTTTCATTTGTTCTACAGCATTCAGGCAAACCTACCTGAGCACTAACACATTATCAAAAGCAACTTGCTGATGATCAGCCAGTCACAGTCAGTGCTGTCTTAGTTATGTCAGGTTTCCACTGTTGATTTTTAAACATGCATTTCTAATAAACACTGTTCCTAAAAAGTAAAGAAAAAAAAAAGTTTCTCAGTTGGGAAATAAGTTGCTGAAGTGTTTCTATCCATTTATTGGCAGTGTGAATGATGAAAAAGCCAAACAGGTGCACAAAGGAGAGCTAAACCCTTCTGTGAGCCTGTAAAAACAAACCCCCTCCCTCCTTTCTGCTGAGGTGAGTGTGAGAGGGAGCCTTCCTGTTTGTTTTTTCCCAAACAAGGAGGAAGCACTGAGCTTTATTTTCCTATATCTTGTTTAGCCACCTTGATTAGAGTCTATATTCAGGTTCCTTAGTGGACAGCGTGTTATATAGGTTGTTTGAGGTTAAGTAACAATGGGGAGCATGGCTAGCACAGTTTCCCATGTCTCTAAATATAAACACAATAAGAATCCTGTTAAGACAATGAGGCAAGACAGAAACAGGCTTTGCTGCTCGAGTGTAGGTTCTTTTTCTTGTTTTGTGGCCATTATGTAAACTGACATTCTGTTTTTCCCATTTGAGAGCAGACCTCTGCCTTATCATCATCACAGCAGATGTGCCCAGAGACTGTTTACCAATAAGGAAAAGAGACATTGCCGTTGTCTGGGTTGTTATTTCCTACAACAAAGAATAGGGGAGTTGGGATGGAGGAGGAGGACGGAAGGCAGGCGGGTGTTGAAGCGCTACAGGCGACAGTGTAAGCAGAGCCCCTGATGTGAGGTGGGAGCAGAGCTGTCGCATAGCTACCGACTTCATTCAGGACTGGAGGTGTGTGGGAGAAGTGAGAACTGCTGCCACCCGACTGTGCTTGCACCCAAACCCACAGGCACAACGCTGCACCGTCCTTTGATGAGATGCGTGCCATCTTCCCCCCGCACCCGGTGATGGTTACACCAGATCAAACTCCCTCGTGACACCTGTGTCAAATGGGTTTCCAACCACGCAAGCCACATCTGTGCCAGCTTCATTTCATTTTAGTGCAGGCCAGTTACACCAAGATGAGCTGAATTATTACCAATGTAACCCTGATGCAAAAGCTCCCACATCAGTAAGGCCAACAAGTGTTTTTGACAGGTGGAAGAGAGGTTGATTCCACTAGAAAACTGAATTCTCTGCAAAAATAGAAAATATCTGCTTTGGAGCAAAATCAAATTAAAGTATAAACAGAGGCAGATATAACAATTTGTAGGCAGAAAGAATGTTTGTGCAGTAATAACATTTTAACTGTTAAATATTCATGAATATATCTAAATTTAATAAAGACAAGAAAGTTACAAAATTCAGCTCAGCTCTGGATCACAGCTTTTCTCCTTGTTCAGATACAAGATTGCCTTCTGCCTAAAGTGGCTGTGACTGCTAAAAAGCAATTTCTGAGAGTCATGAAGTATTCAGGCTTTGGTTTTTAGCTTGCTTTTTTGTCTGAAAAAAGTAAGCTAAATGTCTTTAGAAAGTGTAAGTGAACTCCAACAGTCACTAAACAAACCTTTCTAACCACACAGCTGTCGCTGCACTTGTGGCTCTGTAGTCTCTGCAAAACAGAAATCATAATTTTCCCTAATTAAGTGTTAGGAGAAGGCTTTAGTGGATACTTGCTAAAGATCTTGGAGCATAAACAGTTAAAGAGTGTAAAGAGCTGAGAAGTGGTTTTGCCTTATACTGTTTGTTTCTTGTTGACTCAAAAGGTTCTTCAGATTTTTGCAGTGGGAATAATAAACACAGAGTTCAGTTCTCACTTATCTGGCTCAGAGAAATATAAACCAGAGGTGAAAGCGAAATGCTGACCCCGATAACAAGCAGAGTGTCAGGACTTGAAGCCATTCTGATTTCTCCAAGCTATAAATGTTAAAAACCCAGTAGTGCCTACATTGGAGCGAAAATGCCTGGAATTCTGTGTTCAGGGAGAACAGCTTCGTTCTCTTGTAGCAGATGAAGACACGCTCGGCTGCAGAGCAGAGCAGGTACAACCAAAAGCTGAATTTGTGTTCCTTGGGTTGTTTGTAGAGATTCAGCCTCCAAGACAAAGTGTCACCATCTGTGAGGGAAGGTCTTGGCAGCTGTATTCCAGGTGCTCCTTTAACTCGTATTACTATAACTTCACCCTCTGCATTCATCCCTTTGTGGCAGTTTGGAGATGCCATAGATATGGAAAGCAAGGGCACAAGGTTACTTCTTCTGCACTGGAGTCGACACACACAATATATTTTCACCTCCTGGGATTTGGTGGAGTGGTTCATTAGTGCAATGGACTTTATTCAAGGCTCTAAGCTTTTTCTGCCAGGTATTTGTCTCTCTAATTATGTTTTTTCTTGTTTTTATCAGAAGTACTTATTTCTAGAAAGCTATAGGGTTAACGAGCCTGGAAATTTAAAAGAAGCCTTTGTGTAATTGTTATGGCACATTTTATATGCAATGCAACATCATACTCCTGTAGAGAAGAAAATCTATATTTCTCCATCATACTTTAACGACTAATTCCCTGGAGTAATCTCCATTCTTTACTAGCTTATTCTAAATAAAATTGATTTTTTCCTGGGAGATTAAAACCTTCCTTGAAGATTGTGAATGGTTTTGTTGCGTGGGACTTTATTAATAGACTCCCTGCAGCTTAATTCTGTTTATACAACTTTAAAACAATAAAAAGAGTTGACAGTTTTGTCAGTTGTGTTTGCTCAAAAAAACGCCGAACCATTAAAAAAGGAAACCCAGAGCCCTCCTCCCCCCGATGTAGCAACGAGAGCGCTGTAAACAAACTTCAACGGAGTGTTTGGGAGGATCTGAGTCATTCCTCGGGGCAGAGCGGGCTGTTGGGTTTCTCAGCGAGCTGTTAAATCTGCAGACAGGGAGCGCTGGCCCTCGGGCCGGGCTCTGTCGAGCAGGAGGGGTGTGTCTGTCGCGATCAGCACCAACCGGCTGCGGGGCTGCCGGCGGAGATGGAGCCCAGCGGGAGCTTTTCCGTGAGCACGGCAGGTCCCCTGCGCTGGAACAGGCGCGGGATCGGACGCAGAGGATGCGCTGTACGGGCTTGTGGGCAGCGGCTTCCTGTGCAGAGACACCGAAACTGCTGCCTTCGCTTTGGGGTGGGGTAGGAACGAGTGTGCGGCGCTTTGACGATCGCGTTTGGCGCTGATAGGACTTGCCAGCAGAGACCTCCCTGGGAAAGGCAGGGCAAGCTTGGCCCTGCCGGCTAACAAATGCAGTGTTTAAGTAGTGGATAGCAGTGCAAATTTACAATTCCCAGGCAATTGTATTCCAAGTAAGACAGAGGAGCCGAGACCGGAGTGTTAATGCCGAAGCGTTTAATTCCAAACGAGGTTATCTTCACGGAACTTAGGACTCACTTTGCAGGTGATCAGAGGAACTTCCCAAGGTTGGATAGTCACACGCCTTTTTAATCTGCCTTACTTTGGGAACGGAATGAGCCGTGGCTCTTCCCCTGGCATAGCACCAGGCTTTGTTACTATAAAAGCCGGATGAAAGCAAACTTCTTGTTCAAGACAATTTGACAAAAATTATTCGAACTTGCCTAAATTTCCCTCATCTTAGTTTTGATGTGGGTCAGGCTACCACAGTCCAGTTCTGCTCCCCCCCGCCGCCCCGAATTCTGTCACCAAAACCATTGATCTTAGAATTCCAACATTATGCTATTTATCATCTTGCATTCACTTAAGATGTCCAGTTTTACTCTAGACAGATTCTCTGCTTCTGCCTTTTGGCTATTTAGTTCAAAATTTGGAATCTATACTTAAATCTCTTCCAGTAAACTGTTACCTTAGGATGGATAAGAATCATGCAAACGTTTTTCTACCTGAAACCCAATCAAAACATCTTTCACATGTTCTTCAAAAGAACTTTCACTGAGTCCTTCAGCTGGCAAAAATGCTCAGCAGTAAGCATATGTGTACTCCCTCTGATTTGAGTTCAAAGTGGTTTTAAAGTTCATCAAATAATGCCCTGAAACTAATGGTGCTCTTTAAGTTGTGGTGAAACAACAGTAATTCCAGAGATATCAAAGTATGATGTGCATTTAAACGGCCCAAATGATGCCGAATAATGACCTTGTGACAAAAGCACCTTGGAGAATTCAACCCAAAATTTACATCGAGTGCTGGAAGTTTTGCACCTAAACTCTGTGGTGGTCCTGCCCATCGCCCTCAAGCATTTCTGAAGTGAGATTTTGCTCATTTGAATAAAAATGTAGGGACACAACTTACAAGGTGCCATCCATTCACTTGAAAAAGGGTTAAATGTCACTGTGGTGTGTTTTTATATATTTTCCTTTTAAAAAATCTTTATCAAAATTTAGGAAAGCAATCCTCGAGTCATCTAGGCAAAAGAGCATTTAGAACACGTAGGAACACATTACAAATGGGTGTATTGGCAGTGGGTAACTTAAAATTAAGCTTTTGCCACAGAAATGAAAAAAATTAACAAAATCACAACCTGCTCTTGGCTGAGCAGCAGACCAGTAAAGGAATCCCCAAGCAAAGTTCCAGGGTGCGAAGTATGGAACTAGAGGAGGAAAATGAGCCAAATAGCAGTGTCTCAGAAGAACCTGAGGCCCCTGTGCTGGGAGCAAATGGAAGAAGTGAGCTCTCCTATCTTCCCTGAGCCACAACTTAAGAAGTTCCGAACTTTAGCTATCTTTTTTGCTTTCTGCTTGATATGGGACTTCTCTTCAAAGCTGTTATCTAAAACTTTCTGTCTAGAGAAAAAAAAACAAAACCACTTAAAAGAAATACTAAATACAACTGAAAGCAGTATAAATCTATTAAATGCTGAGTAAAAAATTTTTCCCTTTATCTATAAACAGATTATTGATTCTGATACAACCACATCATAGAGTGGGGGGACGTGGAGCTGCAGAAGAATGGATCATCTCAGAGAGGAAAAAAACCCTACTATTTTTACCCCCAGGAATTATATTTAATTTTGCATGGGCTTTTAAAGCATATTTATATAAGACAGGATTTCTGTTGAGTAAATCATAATCCAAGAAATATGCTGTTATAAATTCTTTGTGATATACATTCTAAAGATTTCATTTTTCACCCTCTGAAAATTCATTGAACTGATAATGAATGGGGACTCCAGGCCCATAAACGGAAACAGTCAGAAAAACTTAGCTTCCAATCTGTGTTTTGGGGATCTTGTTCAGTTCCACGAAGTGATTTGATCCAGCTGGTATGTCCAGTGTCATGGATCTCCTTCCAGAGACACTGGAGCCCATTACAGGCAGCATGGCTAATTTGTGTGAGAAAGAGGAGAAAGCTGAGGCTGCAACCTTATGCTTCAGATAAAAACAAGAAGAGATGATCAGTTAGAGGCTTGTTCTCATGATAACTTTAGTCTCATCTAGTCTGATTGATGTAATTTAGGATGTACATACTATGTCAGAATAAAAGATAGAATAAAAACATACTTGCTATTCCAGTTTCTAGTCACCACCTACACTTGGGATCTTTTGATGAAATACTGAATTGTTTTTCAAGTGATACTCCTGCTGCTATGATGCTCCCACTCCTATTTGGCTGTTAAACAAAACTGAATCCACCTGCTGGTCTTCTAAGAAAGATAATATTCTGTATAATTAGAAATATTGGGGGTGAATCCAATAGTGGTGGATGTTTTCCTGCAGAGGCAGAGGTATCCTGGAAGAACAAGGTCATATTAAAAACAAACCAAACCAACCAACCAACCAACCAAGAAAAGAACAAAATCCACAAAAACTTATATATGGTATTTTCTATGAGAACAAACTGATATATATGGTATTTTCTATGAGAACAAACTGATTCTCCTTGTGTATTGGATTAAATGAAGTGTAACATCTATGGAGTTAGAGAAAGACTAAAGTAAAATGGGTAGCAACAGGAGAAAATCAATCCAGATATTTTAAAGCAAGAATAATATTTAAATGCAAAAAAAGTATTAAGATCCTTAGGGATATTATGCAACTTATTTGTGATGTGTTTTTCTGAAATATAGTCAATGCTGTTTGAACCTGGCCTTTTTCCTTAGAAAAATTAGTTTCAGCAGTAAGGAACAGAGGTGGAAAGCAGTGTTAACATTAGTCAACTGTGAATCTCATTAATTTAAATAATGCTGTTCTCAAAACTCATCCAACAGCAGCAGCTCAGTTCAACAATTTCCTTTTCAGTTCAAGTTCATTGCTGCCAGCCTTTTACCCAGTTTCCTCATCACCCCTTGGTGCCCACAGAGTTGTGCTGCTCCTTCCTCGTGCAGCACTGTCCAAAGGCTGTTACTGCATCCACACCCAGTTCACAGAATCTAAAGGTAAATTGGACTGAATGTGGTACAGAAGGTTAATTATCACTGCTGCCAAACCTCTTGTGAGCCTGAAGGTGTGGGATACTGGAGGCCTTTGGGACATCCTAAACTGCTTCAATTTCTGCCACCGTCAGTCTGCAGGAGACAGTCACCAGTATATATATATAAAAATAAATAATTTAAACATTTTTATACATGTCTTCCTCCCTAAGATTATTTCCAAGGAACTTTTCCAGCTGCTGAGGAAAAGCTGAGAAAGTGTTTTAAATGGAAGTCTATATTTGATATATATATGCTTTTTAAGTTTTTGTGAAAGGTCATTTTTTTTATCTTATGAAATATGCTCTGCGAATATACATCTATGAGACAACCAAATTAAAACAAATACTTGCTATGTACTATTCTTAGTAAAAGGTGGGTAAAAAATAATTCAAGTCACTGGTGAATGAATTCCATCTTTACTGACCTTTGTAAAGCAATAGAATAATAATCACTGGTCTCGCTCTGCCGTTATTCCATTGTTTTTAATCTCCTGGGGCCGTTCAGACAGGAGGTATCCTGCTTACAGATGCACAGTCATTTCCAAACAACTGCTCAGGCAAACGGTTGATGGAGTGCTGCCATCTCTTGGTTATGCAAATTATATGTTGCAAGATATTGGGCACTTTTCTGAGATGGAAATGCCCTCCCTGAACAGCTTTATTATGTGAAGGGTGATACTCAGCTCTGATACTCAGTGTATTTACAGACATTCTCTGTTGAGCATGTCCAGCAAGGTTATTAGTGATTTTTGAGAGACACTGAGTTTGTCCTTCCTATTAAAGATGGAGAGGTTGTCTGCTGTTGGGAAAGTTTAAGGGGCAAAAGCATTAAATGCTGTTCAGACACCTTTGTACAATCATGTGCCAATGCTTATATGTATTTCTGTAACTAATAGGTAGTAATAGCTAGTTTCCCTTAGAGGGAGTCATCTATGACCCTACAATAAAACACAACATAAGAAAGAACAGGCAGGTGATGGCAGCAAACCCCTTGGAAGTGTGAGCACTTAGTCTCATCTAGTCTGGTAGACTAGTGCCACTCTGGAGGATACCAGAGGCACTGGGGTCATCAGATGGAAGCAACTCAACACCCACTTGAAATGTTAGAAGACCTTTTCTATAATGCTGGAAATAACATGGATTTGATCAGGATCTCAGGCACATTTGTCCCTGTGGAGCTGGGGGTACTCCAAGTCCTGGAGTCAACCCACTCATGGTATTCCAACAGGCAGTTTCTCACCTTCTGGCACCTACTGCCTCCTCCAAGTCTGACTCAACCTCAAAAAGCCATGACACTTCCTCACAATACATTTGTCCTGGTGGTTTCCTTGGGAGAGCAGGATGAGGAATAAACATAGGACACTACTGACTAAATGACACACATTGATCTTTAAGAGCCCGAATCCGAAGGAGGAAAGCTCTGCATCCCCTTTGTATGCCAGTTCCTTGTACATCATATGCGTTCTACTCCTGGTTATTATCTTCTATAATGCAACTTTAAATTGGTTATTTATCCACCCATAAACATGCAGAAAATTACACTTATTGGCAGCACTGTTTATTCAGTTGCTGATAGGCGTCTTTAAATACTCTGGTTAGGTGATTCCTTGTCTGTACATGTCATAGATATGTTGGGTAGTTTTTCCTTAGTCCTTTGATAGTTTACAGATATTCTACTTGGTGGATGATTTTCTGCCCGCTAATCACTCGCTGTGCCATTTCAATTATATTCAGATATAATCATTAGAGCTCATGCCTTTTAGGGCTTCACAGGCTCTCAGTGGTAGCCTAAAAAATGTTACTGTGTCTGCTCCACCTACTACACCTTTTTTGGTGTCACATCCAAGGCTTTCAGTGTTGACCCCTTTTGGAATAGTCCCAGTTTTGAAAAGGTGTGAAATGTCAATTTGATTAAAACAGCTTTGAGCAAATAGGCTGTGTTTATATGAATACTTGTTGCTTCTGAGTTAGAGATGAGACTCTCATTCTGTTGTAAAACAAATGGTTGAGAATATCCCTCCAACGCTCTGTTCAGGGAATGTGGTGTCTCTAATTAGCAGAGTATGGAAATGGCACAGTCTGCATGGGTCTGAGTAGGAAAGAAAGGAAAATACCTTCTTAATTAAGCTTTAGTTTACTTCTCTTAGTTCATCTTTCTTTACTCATTTATAGAAGGTGACAGCAACAGTGGGAGATGGAATAATTAAATGAGATTTTTTTTAATCCTTGTTCTCTGTGTGAAAAGTGATTGCAGTCTACAAAACACTCTGATGGTTTGCATACTCTACTGCTCTTTCAATATTCTCAAGTCTCCCGTGTTCCTTCTTCAGTAGAAGCACTACATAAATAGTCTTGCTAATTGGTTGATTCAATTCTGGGAACATCATCCTTACCAAATTCCTTGTTAGGTGAGTGAGAAAGAAAGAAAGACTGCAAAACTCTTCCAATTTTCTTGCTTTCTCTGGGTAAGGATCAAATATTCATGGAGAAAATGAAACACTTTCATGAGACTTGAAATTCTAAGTAAGTGGTTTTGAAACTACTGCCTAAGGACACGTTTTGTAAAGCTTGGAAAAAAATAGTCTGTCTGTTCTTACCAGCTGTAATCTGTATGTGAGAGGTGTAGTAGGTCTACAGTGAAAATCTTTTTCCCTCCCTTTCCACTTCAGCAGCAGCGCAGCAGTTTAAAGAATGGGAAGGAGTAGAAAGGGCTTCCAAACTCATACTTGTTGTTAGAAAGACCGGGACACCATTTCTGCACTGTTGTTCTTCCATATGTTTAGATGGTCAGTATGGACACCATAACACCATTTAAACAGTGGTGTTAGAAAACTGGGTGTAGATAAGGTGTTACCTCCATCCCTTACCGTGACAGCCAGTCTGAAACTGCTGTTGAACTTTGGAACTCCTGCATTCCAGGTTTCCTTTCAAAATGAGAATCTCCTCCTACATTGCCAGCAGTTATGGACAATGTCACTCTTCACTATATATCAGAATCTGGGATGGTTTTTTTTAGAACACTCTTTAGGTCAGAGAAGCATTTTGGAGGTAGAATAGCCATGTCTGCATTATGTGAGAATCCTGAGACACCAACTACAATATGAGAGCAGAAATGAGATCCTCTTCTGCAAGTAAAAATAGATGAGCTGGTGTGGCTGAACTAGAAAGTTTGCTGGAAATCAGGGAAAATTGTCTGAACTGCAATTGATGCATTTATGGATAACACAGTTATTTCTTCTCATACTTTCCACCTCCATGTGAGGGTATCTCCTGGGCTTCTCTGACCCACACAGGGACACACTGTGCAGTTTGGGAGATGCTTTACTTTAAAAATATACTGACAAGTTTAATCAGGGCTGGTAATAAGTTATTTTGTTTTCACTTCCTCAAAAAAGGGAAAAAAAAAGCTTTGCTTCTGATTCTTGTTTTTGCTGGTCATGAGTTGTCTCTGTCAGTCCCAGCAGAGCAGAGAGTGTCACACACGGGTAGTTACCTTCTGTTATGGTTCAGAGGGCAAAAATAACTCCTGGGACGTGACAGCAGCAATGTGCACATTCAGAGCATCGTTGGTGACTAAGAGCATCCTTCCTGAAGTTTTGGAGGGTTACAGTGAGACTGAATGAGCCAGCTCACCTCCCAGAAGGCACCATCAGCAGCAAAGGTGGCAGTTTGCTGGGAAATGGCCCTTTCATTTTTTGTGTTGGTGCCAGTGAAGGGCCCTGTCAGCTCCCATTCCCACACCCAGCTCTAAGTGCGACTGGCTTTGATCGATTGCACTGCGAGGAGGCTGCTTGTAATTCTTTGTTTGTCCCAGTTTATACACTGCACCGGCTCTTGGTCACCTTATTATTCTGATCCTTGGGTGAATATTTAATAGATAATCACATAATTTTAGAAATTATTGTATTTCCAGTCTCCTCCGTTAAACCTAATCAATATTTATACTTTATTCAAATAATATTTATACTTTATTCAAATTTTTCTTATTATTTGACCTTGTGCAAGATAAAAATCCTTTCTCTGCTATAAAACTGGGATATTTTCAATCACCTCTTTTTTTTCACTGATCTAGATGCTGGCAGCAAGTTTTATTGTAAGCTTTTGTTTTATTTCCCGCTCCGTTTAGATGCTCCTACACAAACGTATTTCAAACAATTGGCTATGAACTATCTACATTATTCTGATCCATATGTCAGTGAAATTATATCAACAATATTTACTGCACAGAAAAACTTTAAGAGCATCCAGCAGAACATCAGCTTGCCTGGTAATAATTCTGAAACAGAAACAGGTTACATTTTTTATAGCTTAAGAAAATAAGGTTAATATTGATTTGAAAAATTCATACACAGCCTTTTTTTTTTAGCATAGTCAATAAAAGAAAAGAAATGTGTGTATGGGTCAGTTTTTAGATGTGTAAATAATATGAATAATACAGGTTAATCAGATTTTTCTGGCATGTAGAAGTGTTTAAACCTCGAATTGTTTGGTTACGTATTTTTGTGTTGCAGAGAGGTTGTTGTGTTACAAGTCCTAAGTATTTCGTGACACAATCAACTTATCAAGCTGTCCTAGAGAAACAAACTCCACCACAAAATTCAAGTACTGCAGAGACAGATACATTTCTGCCACAGGTGTGCAACTCTTTCAGGTTCAGAAAGTGAATTGACAATCACAGTTTTTACACTACATTTAAGAAAAGAATAGTTTTATTTGCAAAGTAGTGTCTGTATTTGTACTGTAACTGTTCTTCACAAGCTTGTTCTTATCAACCATCAGGAAACTGAGGGGAAAAAGTGCTCCTGTTTCAATCTTATTCTGAAATTGGCCGTGAAACGGCTTAAATGGTTAATTTTCTTGTGTTCAAGTGAGTGAAGATTTGATAACGTTATGTGTCTGTCCTCTTGATTCTCTGGTTATGGCTCACGTAGCCTAAAACATGAGGTGACAGCACTGGACATTTGGAAAGGAAGGCTGTTATCTCCTACCCTTTTCAACAAGTTACAGAAAACAACAACAACAAGAAATCAGGAACCAAATCCTGAGGTCCTCTTTCCAACTTCCTGTGAAATATATGTACAATTTGCACAAGACAGAAGAAAGCAAAAACCTGAGCTAAATAGCAAAATAGAAGACCAAGCCAAAAAATATTTAGCAATAACACAATTAAAAAAAAATTCTACATACACACGTCTGTGTTCCTGGACTAGTGAAAACATCCTAAATAGCAAAACCAATTTCCAGGTGCAGAACAGAACTTTGGAGAAGAATATGTTTAGAGTGAGACTTAGAGCAGGCAAGCTCTTTCTGACAGACTGACTGGATTTGTGGATCAGTCTTTTGGCAAACTGGGAAACCTGCCTTGGCATGATACTCTATGTTTTTTCCTTATGTAACTCACACCATGGGCAAAACAAAATGCACACACCATGAAGTTCTACCACGGAGGCTGCAACTTTTTAAAAAAGCTCCAACACTCTTTGTGCATGGATGGTAGTTCAGGCAGAATGAATACACAACTCCTAATGCAACTTGACACCCACTTAAAATGTCGAAGCTCCTTTTCTGTGATGCAAAAATTAATGAGAACTTAATGAGAAACCCCTGAGAATATGGGGCACAACTGTAAAGCCACAAATGAGAGGTATTCACTAACATGTAATTGAGAAGAAAATCTACTGGATACTTTGCAGAGATCATTTTTTTTTCGTTTTATTTGTGAGCAGTGAACCAGGTAAATCTGGGCTCCTGAAGGCAGAAGTGTTCTGAAGAGCAGTGCAAATGAGGAGCTTGCAGAACACAGTTATCAAGAAATTTTAAGTGTTTCACATTTAAGTATAACTTAACTAAAAACCAATTCCCCTTGTTTAGTCACTCAGAGATAAGGGCAGAATGACTTGTAGACCTTTCAGTGAAGAGTGACTGTCACCCTGTCAGGAGGAATTTCTGTATCTACAGACACTAGTGGTATTAATTTGACTATTTCAAGTGATTAGGAAGTTAAATCATGGCTTATTATAAAAAAACAAGAAGGTTGAGCCATTATTAAGAAAAACCATTAATCTGACTGCAGGTAGTTTGTTGCCTGTGGTCTTTGAGGGTCTAGGTTGGGGACACTGTCACACCAGAGGATGTGTGTTCTCTGTGTGAAGGATTTCAGTTCTGCAAAGCTAACAGTGTAATTCACCTTTCTTGGGGTGAATAGGCTGTACAGGGGTCTTGGACTATAATTTACTGCACAAACATATAAAGACATAATGCCTATTGATAAAGTGATTCATAGCACTGTGAGTAGATGGCAAACCTAATTAGACCTTTTCATAATGATCACTTTCTGTATTTGCTGTTGTTTTATGGTTCATATCTGGGAGACAGAAATGGTCATTTGACCACCATGTGATCCAGAACCTCCTAAGCCGTACTCTGCTCTGCTCTGTGACCCCTTGCTGGGCCGTGCAGTGTGTCAGCGTCGGGGACCAGGAGCACCAAATTAACACCCTCATCCCCCAGAAACACTGTACTTCTTGTTCAGGATTGGAGAACAGGGAGACAAAACGAGTATATACGGTTTAAAAAGCAAAATACAGGATCACAGTGCTTCTTTGGAAAGAGTGGGAAGAGGGAGTCAGAAAGAACCGGTCTCAGGATTCTGACCTGGGAAAACCAAGGTTGTACCCAGGCTCTTGCATGTCTCTATACAGGTCACACCATATACCCCGTGCACAATAAGCCTCATGTTTATGAAAAGAAACAAATATAATGCAGATGTGAAGTAAATATGCTGTTTTACGATTATTTTGTTTTATATAAACTGCTTCATTAACTTCATCCATCTTAACCGGAAAGTTAAATTAGAGGGTAAATTAACGTAAAATAAAATCCAAACAGCCCCCACTCTTACTATGATTTTTTAAAAGGATTTTCTTTTACACATTTTTAATCTGCCGTAATATATTATGATGTATTAGTCTTCTAATGGATCACTGGTGCATAATCTTGTAATACTGCTGATTTACATCACTGCAAGCCATAGCAGTGTTTGTGTTACAATGTAAGGCAAAAGTCAGTCAGATCTCTTTCAACTGGTGGAATTAAGAAAATTCATGCATATCCCTACTGTTCAGACCTTGAGAACTATTAATTGCTTTAAGATTAAGCTTAGGAACAGAGCAGAACACTTAATCTTCTAACAGGTCTAAATCTTATTTACCATTCAGCTACAAGCTCTTTATTAAAAAAAGATCTTCAGCAAGTGAAGGTTTTAATTGCAGAGTTTTAACCCCTAACCAGATTCCTGGTTAGATTAAATCTGATCTAATAAGCTAATTCTTAAACAGCTGATGATTTTTGTCAAATCCCTTTACTTAGTTGCTTATGGTAGTGCTTGTACCATTTGCATCCAGGTTTGTAGTGCTGTGTGTCAGTGACCTGTACATGAGTCTCTGTGTGAGAGCCATATTCCTCTTCAAATTTGGTTTGTGAGGTGCTGTTTAAGCCAAGGTGGAAATATCAGTGATGTTTTGGGCTCATAGGAGTTGAAGCAATGTCCAGTGCATTCTTATGAAACATTTCTGCACCAAGATCTATGGAATACATGTGTCATTAGGCCACCTCCTGCAGAACACCAGCCTTGCAAAATAATGATGTAACACTTTGGAGCTCCTCTAGGCACGTCCCCTTAAAGATGCTCAGGGGTTCCTCCATGTAATTGTGTTGGAGAACAGCCCTAGGAATCCCAGAGTGAAGGAAAATAAGAGCTTTACCAAACACAGAAAGCAAGACATGTTGGCCTCATGCCAATCCTTGTGGCTTTCCCTGCTGGCTTTGGCTACACCTGTACCCTGCCAGCAGCCAGGGCTGTGACACTGCTGCTTTCCTCACCACCCCCAGTGTTTGAACACACACAGGCACCAGCTCATGCAGGAATTCAGATCATTGCTGCAAGGGAGTGATCCTTGGTTCCAGGTGACTCAACTGCCATGCCTGTGATCCGAGAAGGTTGAGCACAGACAGGAACAAACCTGCTCCATCCCACTGGTCCCAGCCACTTTCCTAGGTGTGGCCTGTCTGCACTAAAGCTGATTTAGCTTTTTGAATATGCAGTGACAAATTACTGACAGTTCCCCATGTTTCTGAGGGACATTCAAAACCAAACAGGAGCAGGTGAGACCACCCCAGTAACCTCTGAGAGCTGCACTTCCGTTTCTTCCCTGAATACTGATAACGGCATCCGACTTGAGGGTGATAGTAACCACATTCTCTGAAAGCAAACATGCAGAATTTCTCATTCATCTTGCTGTAATAGCTAAAGGAAGCAATTTTTTCACAGTGTGTAGAAACCAAATGCAATTATTGCTTCCTTCCTAATACTGACCCGGCAGCCTAGAATTGGTCCCTGAAGAATCACAGGCAGGTTGAAGGCATTGGCTGAAGACACCATTCCCACAGACACAGCTCACAGGGACATGGAGCACCGGGAGGATGCTGTCCCCACAGACATGG
>NW_020884919.1:6217950-6304112 GCF_003945725.1 Corapipo altera | reverse complement strand
TCACAGGGACATGGAGCACCGGGAGGATGCTGTCCCCACAGACATGGGTCACAGGGACATGGAGCACCGGGAGGATGCTGTCCCCACAGACATGGGTCACAGGGACATGGAGCACCGGGAGGATGTCACCCCCACGGACTCTGCTCACGGGGATACGGAGCACCAGCCACTGGCTGGAATGACACACCCGCTGGGGGCATCTCGCTACCGTTTAGATTTTTATTTCAAACCTGCTGTAAACTGAGGATCAGAGATGACACGGGAACGTGTTATCCTGTCTCTGGCTCCCACTCCAGAGCGGGAAGCGTGCTACAACCCGAGCGCAGGGAGGCGGCTCAGGCACAAGGCTTTAGGAGTCTGTCCCGCTCACAGGCAACATTCCTGATGGCTTTGGGGCTCCCTTAGCTGCCTGTGCTCCGGCATAGCCCCGCGCGGAGGGTTTGTGTGTTGGAGGAGCGGGAGGAGCGGGGCCGGGAAAGGGCTCGGGCACAGGCGGGCGCGGCGCGCCGGCCTCCGCCGGAGGGCAGCCTGGGGTATCCAAACCCCCACACTCCTGGCGTTAGGAGACGGGCCAACCTACACAGACGGAGGGCTCCACGGAAAATGCTTCCATGGAAATACTTGTTCCAAACCTTCAAATCTGCCCGTGGTTTTGCAGACTAACCCGCGGCACAGGAGCATTTATGGCCAGCTGCTCGTGGGGATCACTTCAGCCAAAACGCACATCTTTAAATCCACCTTTTCCCTTAGAGCATCAGGGAATTGCGGCAGGGCTCTGATAGGGCGCTCAGGTGAGGACAGAACGCTGTCACTCAAAGGCTGGGACAGACAATAAGGTGTAATGACAAAGCAGAAAGGAAAAGGGTGATAGAAAAACTGACTCCTCCGCAGTGATTGGCATTACACATTTGGGTTTAATGGCAGATGTATTAACCCTAGATTACACGAAAATGTCAAAGCAAAAACCCCATGAAAGCATCTAAAAGCACGAATATTTATTCACTGACACTCTATTGCCTTTCAACTGTTATCCTGTGTCTGTGTAACTGTAATTTATAGATGTAAGAAAGAATTTTACAAAATAAGCAGAGGAGGGCAAATAAAACCTTTCAGAGGAGCAAAAATCTATTCTAAGAAAAAATTACTACCTTGTAATGGGAAAACCACTTATTTATATTTTGTTGTTTGAAGCGTTTCTTGCTCTCACCAGTGCCAGAGAAGAAAGGCAGTTTTCTGAAGGATGTTGTCCCAGGCTTTGCAGGCAGCAAGTGATGCCACCTACATCTGTGGACTGCAGGATTCCTCTGGTCCAGAGGATACTGGTGCAGGTCAGAGATGGCACAGGTCCCACTTCTACAGCTTGTGCTGTATCGTAGAATAGAGAGAGGAGGCAAATCATTTTGTAGTGCATGGAAACAGCAGCTGATCAAATAATCCACCTGGGAATTGCTTTAGGAGAAAACTAATCATGTGACAACTTGAGTGAGAGCAGCAAAGGGAAGTTGGTGTCATTACAATTCAGGAGGGTGTCAAAGGATGACCTTCTATGAAAATGCTTTATAATACCCCTTAGGTATGTTTTGTCTGATCTTTACTGTATCAAGTAACACTTTGTAGAGCATTCAGCTTTAAAAAGTAGCTACCAAATGTGCATGCTTTCATGGGGTCTGTAATTGGAAGACTAAAATAAACCCCTTTAAAGTATTCAAAGATGCAATATTCAACAGGTGTAGAACAGCCTATCCCTTAATATCTTTTGTGAAAATTTAGATCTGGGTTAGGAGCAGAGCAGTAAGATTTGAGAATGAACAAAAAGGCTGTGGGTTAACATGGATGAAGTGTAATTCTAACACGGTGTTCATACAAGACTTTGGTCATAAATGCTACAAGTCTTGGGAGTCTAGGGCCTTCCAAGGACATACTTCTATTTATACTGGAAAATATCCTTCCTATTTGGGATCCAACCTAGAACTTAAATTTCAAGTATCAATTTGGATGCAAAATCCCTTAACATTTGTTGTTAGGGTTTCCTAAGTGCCTATGTTATTTATTAGTAGTCATTTGGATTATAACACCTCATACATTTCCCATGACACCTAAAAAGCTAAATTTCCCAGTTCCAAGAACAGGTAAAAGATTTTTTTCTTGTTGTCTGTTTTTAGTTTCTATAGATAGCTTTGTTACAGTATGTAAGCAAAGTTTGTTGCAAGTTCTTCTGTGACTTGGAGGTGCTCTATGGAGTTTAAATAATAACTTACCCATAGAATGTTCAGTAAACAAGATGAATTAAAAAAATTCAATATCAAAATAACTCAGTGTCACCACCAGTACGGGGTGGTGATAAGATGAACAGCAATTTCCCATGTGCACAGCTACAGGGACTTGGCAAAGGGATGATACTTCTGATATTCTACAAGACAACCCAAAAGCCAGATGGAAAGGCAGGAGGAGGTCTGTAAACTCCTGGATGACAAACTGTCTTGTCACAACCTCCCTCACAGTGTTTTCTAAGACTGAAAGACTGGACATGGCTGCACAGCATCAAAAGCTATGCAGGCTCAGGCTGGGATTCTCCTAAGGGATCATTTGTACCATTCAGCCACAGGGGTTCTCAGCTGCAGCAATGCTTGGAGCTGAACTCATGGGAGGTAAAGGCCAGGCAGCACCTGTAAATATTCACTTTAATCCTAGAAAGTGGATGTAACACAGAATTGCATTCATTATCTTGGATAAAGGCGTAGCTATACAAATGGCAGCACTAGCAGGCCTGTGATTAACAGAACAGGAGGTTCTCTCTGACAGGCTGCAGGGTAAGGATTTCTTCCAGGCATCTGTTCCCTCTCTGTTGGTGGTTTTGGCTAATTCAAGTTGCTTTTGGTTATCCAGTTTGAAGATTTTTTCCAGTTTCTGTTTTCTGTAGAAGGGATAGAGATTTACCAGACATTTGGTTGCTGAATTTAGATGGAAGATACAGACAGGTACAGCTTAGATGTGTGGAGTCCTCCTGAGAAGCCTTTGGAAAAAACATGCTCTGGACAGGGAGTTCCTCTGGGTATAGTACATGAAAATGGAACACCATAAAGCCATCAAATAGTCTGGGGCTGGGATGAACAGAGAAACCAAGCAGCCTGTGCTTTTACTTGCAAGTGGTGCTGGGTTTGGCATAATACACTCATTGCTTAGGAAGAGAGATTTATTGCTATGTTTAAATTCAGAAAACACATCTACTTGTGAATCCCTTTTCCTCCCCATGGAACTGCCAAAAAAACCAGCCAAGGACCAGTTGAAATAAAGTTTAATTTGACAAAAGTAGGGAAAATAACTATTATTTATTCATTAGCTTAAACAGTGAATAACAGCACAGCACTAAAAGTGTGAATGACGGGATTGATTCCCTTACAGAGCCACAAAATCTTGATGTAGGCAGGAAGACTGGTTTGATGTGACACTGATGCAGACAGATAATTCCAAATAGTTGGTGTGTATTATCTTAAATGCCATTAAAGTAATCAGTTGTGAAAGTACTACAAACTTAAATTTTCAAATATCCCCAGATGACATGAATATAATGCTATGGATCTGAAGTGAAATCTTCCCTTAATGGATTTAAATCCGTTGCACAATATTTGAAGTCTTGAAAAAAAATAATTTTCAGGATTTTGACGGATCTAATGTGAGTTCTTTTAGGCTTAGAGGTAAGTATTAATAATACAGCTGAATGAATGTCTTCATTTTATGTTTCAGTGATTTATATATAAAAGAGAAATTTCACAGTAATGTTGTATCTTTAGCCTATATCTTTGATTTCCTAAATAAGAAACATAAGCATAATTCCAAAGATCTTTTCTCTTTCTTTTGAGATGTTATATATGTATTTATTTGGTTGTAAATATGTGACAATGTCTAAAGAGGGACCTTAATGTCTAAAGATAGAGTTTGACTGAAAAAAAGTTCCTTTTAAAAAATGGGAGTTATTTTAGAATATGAATTGTTTCAAATGTGAGTATCAGTTGAACTGATTTAATAATGGAGTGATTTTGGATATCTTGGGTCTGCACAGCTTTACAATCTACATCATTCTCCTCACACTTTGTTATGCAGTGAGACTGATCCTTACTGCAAGTTCTCCATATAGATTAATTTTTAGACCTGCATATAATATCTTTCATTAAAAATATTGGGTTTGATGTTAAAACAATGCTCTTTTCCTGATCCTCACAGCCTTAAGCAGGCACACCTTCATTGACAAGCTCTGTTAAATCCAGGGTCTTCCTATTTTTTAGAGCTGTACAACTGAAGAGACACGTTCTTGTGTGTACTCTTTTGAGATTCACTAATTACTTCAATCTGGAAATACTGGTAATAATATGTGGCAAACATCCCTGCATATTGCACAGTGGTTCTACAATGGAGGGAGAAGTACAAATGAAGCAGAAAACAAACACACTAAGAATTACCTCCTGGGATTTCTTGAAAGAAAAGGCACTGATAGCCAACAGAGGGTGTTTCAGCCTGTTAATGAGCAGATGTAGCTGGCAATCTTTCATAACTTGCTCTTAAAATAAATCATTATATAAGTAAAGCTTAATTTCTGATGTGCCTTTGGTGGTTGGTTGTGAAATATGCACAAAGGAAAGCAGTCCACCCGGCACTATTCATTAAGCTCCTTTAATGGTTATTTATGTGGGTGTCAGAAATGTGTGGTGCTGGTGAGAACACATCAACAGCTGTAAAGGCAAAACTGTATTTTGGAAGTTGTGTTGTTCGTTCCTGCTCATTACCTTCAGGTATATACATTGTCTGGGTGCCCATTTTTGAGGACTTGATATAAGAAATTGCAAGTGACATTTTTTTGGCAATGCCTTGATATTATTTTCTTCACATGAATTTAAAGAAGGCTCTTGATTTTTTCACATGTACTTGCCAGAATGAGGAATTTCATCACATTATGAGTCAAGGGTTTTGTTTAATTATTGAAGTTCAAATTGTGTTGTATTTTGTTTAATCTCTTTCTATATCTGGGGAGCTCAGAAGATCCAGGCATTGTAAAAACATTTGTCTAAGTCTTTAGCTTTTTATTTGATCCACAATGCTTCATATGAAAGGAGCTCAAGGACTTTCAAGAAGAACAAAAAACCACAATGAACCATTTCAACAGTCAAGTTAAAAAAGATCTGATTTTGATGTTGCAATTCTTTGAAAATCAAAATACTTATATGTAGGAATTTACGAGTTTGTATCCCTCTTTAAGTAGTCAGCCATGCTGATATAATTTAAAAATTATTACATATTTGAGAATGTACTTCCTCTGATTTGGTTTCCTACTTCACATTTTACAAGGACTGTTGGTTGTTTTAAGTGGGGAGCCACGGTTCTTCAAACACTTAAGGAATTATGTGGAAAACTGTTTTTCTCAACTACCCCTGTGCCTGGTGACAGACATGTTCAACTAAGTTCTCAGTGATTTTTAATCCATGAAACTTGAAGCAGAGGATAAAGATCTTCCTTTTGTTCTTTTTTTTTTTTCCTGAAGAGAGGCTGCTTGTAAAATTGCATTGCAGAGGGCTATCAGTATAAATTTACTACAGCTTTAGTTCATTTGTGACCAAAACGAATTAATAAATGTAGGATATGTGGATGGTCATTAGAAAAAATACTCCATGACACCCAAAAGTGAGTAGTGAGATGAATTGCCTAATGCTCCTACTTGTGCAGGATGGAAGACAGTTTTAGGGAAATTGTGAAGGTCTCAGGAGATATTAATCAGAAAAATATCAACAGTGCTTATAAACATCAGAAAAAGCATCATATTCTCAAGAACACACAGTGTTTTACACACACTACAATGCTTAACTTTTGTGGTTGCATTCTTAAATTCCAGTCAGGCTTCAAAAGATGGGATAGGTGAGAAATATTAAATACTCTGAAAACAAATGTAGCATCTTACTAGTTTGGGCTTCTGGTTCCTAAGGGAAGGAAGAAACCCCAGAGATCCGCAGCTTAGAAAAGCTGTTTCTAAAAACACCTGAAACTTTTAACAGGTAAGAAGAGACACACAGAGAAATCCAGACTCAGCAGAGCCCTGGTACAAGTCAGCACATGAACTGTGCCAGTCCATGAAATGTCCTGAGCAGCACCAGTGAAGAGCCTTTGGGTTGTGTGCACGTGGACAGGAGACAGAGGGACAAAATAGGGAGGTTTTATTTCACATCCTCTCTGGGCAACTATGATAAAATAAAGGCATATTTGTATGAGGGGAATGGGATTTTGATAATTCAGAATCACAGATGATTCAGAGTTTTGGGCCTGTGTTTATCCAGTGTTAAGGTCTAAAATTCATGTGGCTTTGTAGTGATTAAAGGGGTGAACCAATGCAAGCACACAAGCTTATATAGGTAAATCACTGCACTCCACCACTGCAGTTGCAATCACAGGATCTTACACCTACATATTGCTGCCCAGCAGTGAAGAAGTGTCCAAATATGAATAAATCTGCTTCTATGCTACTCTCATACTGTGCTCTTTTCCAGACTGATGTATACTGGTATATGAAATGCACAGGCATGTTCATGAGAGACTGAGAGAAAATTTCCTGATAATTTTGCGTCTAAAATGGATGAATTTTCCATCACTCTGCTTTTCTCCACAGAACATTCTGACATAAAGGCTGGATGGTTTGTGCACAGCAGCACAAATACCATTATCATGTTGATTGAGGTAAAGGGCAGAGGTGTTGGTCATGGTGATGCAGAAGAGAAGAAAAATTTCTTACAGTGAAACTAAAGCTTAAATCAAATTAAATGAAAAAAACTTATACTGTCCAGGGAGAGAGGAACTCTCACAAAATCTAAGAACTGATCCTAAAGATCAGCATAGGGGAAAAAATGTGGTGGGAGAGAGAATAAATCAGCACAGAAGAGAAAACTGCCCTGGAAAAAAAAATCCAAGTAGAGCAGAAGAAAAACATGAAAAGCAAATCGACTCCTTTGTTTCACACTCAGCAAACCCCTGGTGGGGATTGCAGCATCAGTGTCAGCTTGAAGTTAAAAAATCCCACAACCTTAAGTCACTCAGGTCAGAAACAACCTGAGCACAGCTTCAGTCTCTTTTGCCAACACATGTCATTTTTTTTTCTACTACAGGCTCTTCTTTTCTGGCCTTTCAGGACCTTTTATGGTCCATACCAAAGAGCCTCTTTTGACATTTTCCTTTCTCACACCCCTCTTTTCCTCCCTTTTCTGATAATTTCCTCCCTGGCTCTGATAATTCCTGTTGCATCTACTCTTATCTACTGCTCTGTTCCAGATCTCCTGTTAAGCTTCTACTTTTGTATACTCCTTGTCTCTACATTTCCCTTTCCCTTTCCTTTATTTTTTCAGGATCCTGTGTTCCCTTAGCACGTCTTTTTCACAAAATGCACGAGTAATGGTCTGGCCTCCTCTTCACACAGTCCTTGTGCCAGATTCATGCAACTTTCCTTCAGTCCATTGTTTTTTGGGAGACTCTTGACAAAGCACTTTACCTCCCTTCACTTCAAATTTCCCGACTGTAAAATGGTGACAATATTGTTGACTTCCTTTGTAGAATGTTTTGAAATCTCCTGGTGAAGCTCTGCATAACAGGTGAATATTATTGCTATTTAAATCAATAGGCACTAAGAATAAGGTGAGCTGTGGATATCTCTTTAGTGTATGATCCTGTTTGATCTTCCTCTGTCCAGCTGAGAAAAAGTGTGTGCCTGCTGTGTCTCAAGTGCAGACTGCAGCCTGAGCTCTGGCTCAAATTTATTTATAATACACACTGTGTACATGATTTCAAGGTTATATCATTGGCTTGAAAACCCAGGATCTTGTCTTGAGGAGGGATTGTGAGCTGCATTTTTGGCTCCCTTCCTACCTTGGGCGTAGGGACACATGGGAGAATAAGGGCAGGTGCATGAACCTGGATCACTGATCTGATGGGTAATGGAAGCACATTGTTAAGTGCCCGACACACTTCCTACTTGTGCTGACTAAAACATATGGTCATTGCTTTTCTTGAAATTTTCCCTCAAGAATCATTTATTTTTCTGTTGAGAATAAGCATGAGCAATTCTCCCCAGAAGGTGAAGTTCAAAGCTGCTATTTCTGAAAACAAAGGTTTAGAAAGAAAATGCCAAGTCAGTTTTGACTGTATCTGATGAGCATTTCCAGACCTCTTTTTAACTTACTCTTTTGTGAAACAAACAATGCATGTAAGAACAGAGCTGGCATACACTTGGCCTTCATTTAAAATGAAGATTGTATTGAAATTATTTCAGACAGCTATTTGGTTTTACATGAATTATGAGTTGTAAGCTTTACTTAGTGGAGACAAACATTTACCTTGTGAAACAGTTATTGCCAATTTCCCAGTTTTATGTGTAGGAGAATAATATGATATTTCATCAGACATGGAAGTACAAGATATTCTGAAAAGTATATGAAATATTGTGTGAAAACCTGTGTTCTCATAAACAATGGCCAAGTTTTTCTGAACCCATTGATGCTAAGTGTTATACATTGGTATTGTGTAGGAATAGGGTGTGCTTAGACAATCTCTCCAGGTCATTTTCAGACCCAGATTCTAGTGTTTACAGTATGATCATAAACAATTTGTCAATCACACGTCAATTGATGTAATGGTGTGTGGTTTTATCTTTGCTTTTGCTTGTTTGGGTTCGTTTTCCTAAATGCATTTAATACTGACATTCTTACAAGAAATCAAAGTTCAGAGCTTTTAGGGATCTTTGGTAGAACTGATCGCCTGTGATCCAAATGTCTTCCCTTATGTGAACCCACTTATTCCCACATTTTGTAACAAGCTTGTTGCCAAGACTGGTTTAGAGTTTAAGATTATGCTGAATGTTGTGCTTAGTGGAACCTCTCACTATGCTGAGATGGTCCCATTTCCTTAGGCCTTGTATAATTTCTTCTTCAGTGCTATTCTTTTTTTTCTTGCACAATAAGCTGGTGTATAAAACTTAAAAGGTCTGCAGACATTAAGGAAAAGGGTAATTCATCCTGGCTGTGGAGTGAGCGATAAATTTCGTTCCTGTCACTGTTGAGCAGAGTTCCTTGTCTGCTCCTGACATGGTAACAGGCAGCTGCCCTGCCAGCCTCCAGTGCCCCATGAGGGAAGCTCACTGCCAGCTCTGACTGTGGACAGAACCAGAGAACAGAATCTAAAGCTGTGTCTGTACTAGGAAACCAAGGATTTTAAACTGAGTTGTTTTATGCTTCCTATTTGTTGTTTCTATTTCCAGAGTAGCCTTTATACAGAAATAAGAATGTTTCCGGACATTCTTAATCCAGAGAGTGTTTAAGAAGAGGAAAGCTTGGATAGCTGCTGGCTTGGTCCACGCAGAGGTTATCCCCTTCCAGACCTGATCTGTGTGGCTCACACCAGAGTGAGCTCAGGCCTCTTGGTAAGGCAGAGAGGGTGTTTAGGTTTGCTTCTGTTGAAGAGTTGCTGAGTCTGACGGTGAAGTCATTGACAGGCTGTGTCAATGGTGGGCAAATGTGTTTGGTGAGAGGGCTCAGACCTGCCCTTACCTGGCAAGGCAGGTTCTAGTGCAGTGACTCTGCTCACTTGTGGCAGTTGCCACTCTGTAAAACGCTGTCTCTAACCTGCCATTCTCTGAGGCAGCCTCTCCTACCATTTGTCTCAAGGAATAATCAAACAGTGTTCTCTCTTTCTCTTCTGGTGTGAGGACAGGTAAATCTGCCTTAATCCCAGACCTTGCACTTCTGCTTTCTCCAAGGGCAGTGACTGTACAGTTTCTTTAAAGCATAGTGTTCACTTCAATGAAACCTCTTGGACACAAGCAGTGACATCCACAGCTTGCTTTAGGGGTTTCCTGTAGTCATACCATTCCTTGAACCTGAGGAAGGTATAGTTTCTTTGGGAACTCTCCCGGAATCTCTCCTCTGTCCGACCTCCATCCTCTCTTCCTATGTCACTCTTAATTTGCAGGTCTTTGACCTCATATTCCTGCCTTCACAAATCAAGTTGTGGAAGTGGGAATGGGATCCTTGATTGTGACTCATTTGCCTGTCGTGTTCCAAGTACACCCTGGACATCTGCTCTGTTGCATTCATCTTTGTTCTTCCTCCTACCGCAACATAGTCACACAGGGGATTGTCTCATCTACCAAAGATGGTTATTTAACACTAAATACTGTGTAAATAACATTTTATTCAGTAAAAATAATTAAAGCATCATTTAGTTCTCCAGACAAGCAGTTTACTTTATTGACAGTGGAGAGGCATGTACCAAGATGATCGAATTTCCTAACTTTTTATACTGAATTGCTTCTTGGGAAAAGGAGAAAACTTACTCTGAAGTGGAGATAAGAAAAATCAGTCTGAATTGATACCATCTTAAGTCTAAGGATGGTAACTGCATAGGCAGAGGTCTCCAGATTCATTTCTTGTACATCCAGTAGAGTTAATTTAGGAATGCCATTCTTTTGGATCAGTGAGGTATTGATGTTAGAAAACCACTGGGAAAGAAAAGAATTATTTTTATTAGTAGCAGGACTGAGCAGAGAAGTACATGAGCAGAAGGAATAGAAATGTCTGTTTGCACTTGATAAGCAGTAAATCACTTTATTTGAAACATTTTCCATGCAATAAGTTACTATTGTCTTTGTAAGGTACCTATTGTGTGTGTGGGCTCCAGTCTTACTGTGCTATACATTGTCCAAATATAAAATAGAGTAAAAGCCATTCTCAAATAGTTGGAAATCTAAGCGAAAGGCAAACATAAAGATAAAGCAAATAGATAAAGGGAAGAGCAGAAAATGTAGGGAGTACAAATGGTTTGAGTGAGTGAGTCTGAGCCTTGTGACTGGTAAAGTCAAGAAATGTAGAGATCCTGCTGGTATGGGGTTTTATGAATCATTTCGATAAAGCTGTTATCAAGGAATGAATCAAAACAGTTCCTGTTAAGGAAAACATTATCTTTGAAGTCTATTAGAATTCTTTCATTACTTTAAGACAGGAAATCTTGTAGGTACAATAGTAAATACAGTTTATGTGGATAAAGTCACCCCCTAAAAAAATTATCTCAGTATAAGAAGGAAGTTCTCTTGTGGATTAGGGACCTCTAAGAAGGGGAGAAATAAGAACTTGAGAAAAAGATTAATAGTTGAGCAATGTAAGGACCCATACTGGAACTTGTGAAAACTGTCTGGAAAGGGAATAAATAGGGGTTTTTCCCCTGTTGTTGGCAAGATGAAATTACAGAGGGCTGGTTAGCTATGGGAGATACAAAGAATGCAGGGGGATCAAACAGTGATTGAGCATTCAGGAATAAATGACAGGTGAGCTTCAGGGTGGACAGCTGATGATAACTGATGCTGAAGGGACAATTGGAACTAATCATACTGCCTGATAGATTCTAAATTAGCTGTAACAACTCCGAGAAAAATACTTGGTCATTGCAGGGAACAGCGTAGGGAAGGCTGGGGTTCAGTGCAGTCTAGAAAGAAATTGAGATGTTAGATTGTGTTAAGACAAAACAAGTATCATTACAGGAATTTGTAGTACAGCTTTTCCTGTATTAAAGTGTTCAATCTCAGCATTCTATCTCAAAAGGCACATGGAATAATAGAAAAGATCCTAAAGAGAGCAACTAAACTGATGAAGAAATGTAAAAACGATTCCTGGAGAAGTAAACATGAGGGGAAATTAATATGGGAAAACAGATGAATGATGGTAATGTGGGTCCTGCTTTATCTGCATAAGATGACGTGAAAAGGATGCTTCAGTTAAGTGTGAGTAAAAAGGAGCAGACTCAAAATAAGGAGTGGAGCAAACTGGACACTCTACTGAACTAACAGTGTTTTCATTCTTCACACTTTGCTGAGAGAAAGATCCCGAGATAAAACGTTCAGAGCTGACTGCTCCTCCTACTGCTGCGTGGCCAAACTGGGCTTTCCAGGGCTCTTGGCACCCCGAGGTGCAGCTGGTCACCAAAGAACCACTCCAGGAATGCTTTCTGATCCTGTATTTCAGGATCAGACTTAAAACTGTACCTTGTCCATCTTCTGACTGACTGAGCCCGAGTGTCCTTGTGAATGCAGCGCTCTCTGTGCAGACCAAACAGCTTGTGGTGCTGTCCAGCTTTCTGGCATCCTACATCCAGGAATTCAAACTACTGCTCATTTCTGCCTCTCTGCCTTCAGGTCCTTATGTGTTGTATCACAGAACCTGTCATGAGCTCTTGAGCAGGTTAATTACCTTTCATCGTGCAGAGCTTCATTATCACTGCCATCTGTTTAGTGAATACTCTATCTGGACAAGCTCTGGTCTAAGTTCCCTCTCTAATGTACCTTTGATGTTTTGTGTAAACTTTAAAAATAGGCAGATGGATGGCAATAAAATGATCAGAATACCTAGAATCTCACCTTCTCTCTCTCAAATGTGTCATTGCTCAACTTGCACAACTGCACTAATTGCAATAATTTTCCTTTTTAGATCTGGATGCCTTTGTTTAGCCTACAAATAGCAGCTGATTTTTGGTAACTTAAGGGAGACTTGTTTTCTGAAATTCACCTCAAATAACTCTGGAAATTTTACAATTTAATATAAATTTAAAAATAATCATAGTAATATTTTTGTTATTTTTCTTACATTTTCAGGGGAAGAATGAGCATTCTTTTACTGGAGGGTTGAAAAACAGCATTGAGAAGACAAGAGCAGCAGATAGGATTGGAAGGTACTCTGAGAGATCCCTCAGCCCACTTTAGTAATTCCTGACTAATGTTTGTCCAATTTGTCCTTAAATACTCCTGTCTGCAATTTAAACATATTAGCAGAGTGAGCAGTAAGAGTAACTTTTTGCAAAACTTCTGTGTTATTTGAAGACTGCTGTTATAACTCCTTGAGTCTTGGCTAAGTTAAACAAACCCAATTCTCTCCATCTTTCCTCTCAGGTGTTTCCAAACCTTTGGTCATCCTTGCTGCTCTCAGCCTGTCCAGCTGACTTGCTTCTTTCCCCATGTTTGGTGAATTAAACTCCCTACAGTGCTCCAGCCTCAGGGAGGCTACTTCATATGTGCTATGTGTGACATCTTCATCTCACACTATTAATTGTGTAATTAGGAGTTCCTCGTGCTGTGTGAGCACAACTGATGATTTCTACATAAGTCCAGTATATTGCACTTGTTTTCCCTGAATTGTATCTTATTTGTATCTTCAGTTTGTTTAGATAAGTTTTGAATTTTAATCCTGTCCTCCACAGTCCCTGTGCATCCTTTCAGCTTGATATTGTCTGCAAATTTGATTGCTGTGTGTTTTATTCCCTCACTGGAGTCTTTCACCAAAGCGCTGAGCAGCACCGAGCTCAGCCGGGGCTCCCGCAGGGGCTCTGCCCCACACACCGGCTCCTCTTGGCAGTGCACCAGCACTTCTGCAGACGTTTCTTTAGCACTTGTACAAGAGCTTCATCGAGATTGTGCCAGCTTAGCTCATTTTTGACAATATCACAAGAGATTGTGTAGAAAGCTTTTCTGAAGTTAATCTAAAACTAATCTTGAGCTCAGAAGCCTATTAACCTGTCCTAGGAACAAGTCAGGGTGACTTTTTGGGAGACTGCTGTTTTATAGGTGGGTTTTATTTTTTTTTGCTTGTTTTCATAATTGCAGGGAGTCAGCCCAACTTCACACAGCCTGGGATTTCCTCACAATGCCCTTTAGAAGTTGGCACTATTTGCCTTTTTCTGTTGTTAGACACTTACCTGCCACTTTGATTTCGAAGGTAAATTACTATTGGACCTAGGTTTGAACCAAAATAGCACAAAATTTTTCTGTTACTGGATTTGTTTCCCCAGACTAACTTTTTCTACTTATTACTAACATACTTAGGAAGTATTTTCATGTTTCTCTTCCCTTGTATATTTATATTTGTAGTCTAGCTTCTGTATCTTGCCTCTATGTTCCTGCAACTACATCAAGATATTAAATAGGATGTAACTGACTTTTATTTCAGAGCCAAGCCATTTTTCATCTTTAATAATATGACCTAATGGTCACTACTGGCCTGTGATTTCCAAGCAGGCTGTTCACAGTTCCCTGCATTGTGTGCCTTTGCATATTTTCCAGTCTGTATACACTGGATACTGACTCCATTAAAAAGACACTGTGTAAGCTCTTCTCCTGGTGTGTCACTCCCGTATATTCCTGTTCATGCTCAAAGAAATAAGCTCAGCTGTAAGAGAGCTGATTTCCATTGGTTATGATATTTTTTGTTTCAGGTTGCCTATTTCCCTCTCTTTCTGATACAGCAAATAGTTGGTGATAACTAGAAACAGAAGAGGTAGTGTGTGTACTCACTGTAAAGAAAGCATATTTTGTTGCACAGTGGTGATTAGACATGAGCTGTCAGCATGTTCCAGTGTTCTGCAGTTAACTGTCCATTAAAAATAATAATAGGAATAATAACTCCTATTATACAGAACAGACTGTTTCACAGTCCCTACCCAATGCAGTGTGGAAATGCAGCCCCAACCTGGGGCAGGTAAGAGCTGAGTAGCACAGAGTGTGCCAGCCAAGGCTGGGAAAATGTCTGCAAAAACTCCCAGAGGAATGAAAAAGAAATGGGAAATTTCCTCACAGCCAAAGATGGAACAAATATTTCTATTAATTGATTGTGTTGGGGGTGTGGGGGGGGGGTCGTTCTTTCTTGTCTGAGGGTTATGTGGGTAAAGATTTAGTGGGTGCATTCTGGCCCACAGAGGTAATTTCACATGACAGCCAAAGAAGGTATCTGGTCTTTATAACACAAGTGTAAACTACTTTTAATATTCCTATCTATTGACATATAACTGGCCTGTCTGCAGCACAGAAATAGTGTGACTTAATAATCAACTCTTAATGGTGTTGCTTCAGTAATGTGGACCCAAAAGGCCTGATTACCACACATTGTGAGTCTGTTTGAGATGTGTCTGCTTGTTTGTTCGTGCTCACTTTCTGTTGTACTTTGGTGGCAATAATACTCATAAGCAATAATAGCTGATTTCTCTCTGTGATCATTTGCATAAGAGGTTAGATGAGAAAAAGGGTATTGCCCAGTGATCTGTGCATCATCATCATCATTTGTGCATCTCATCATTGTTAGGGGTGAGCTTACAGTCTGAGTTGTAACACCAAGAAAAGGAATGAGAAAACACAGCTGAGCTGTGATGAACAGTTCTGAAAGATGGGGGTTGATTGGGAAACCCCTGCCCATGAGAATGACTGAACTCGTTCTCCCTCAGAGCAGGAGCTGCTCCTGGTAGTGATATGGATGTCTGTGTGCTAGAACTTGGACCGGGGCCATCCTTTCTCTTCTGAAAGGTCGCCAAAGAGCCATTAAATAGCAGCAGCTTTCAGCTTCATGTCAGAAGTAGTTTGCCAGTCACAAGGCAGCACTTCACAAAGTTTTAAATTTGTCCTGTTACATCAAGAGCAATCTAATAAGCTCTAGTAGTCACCCAGGACACGAACTATGCTCTTGGATAACACTTAATGTATGCTTTGTCATCCCTGAAACTCCACAGTCCTGTATGGTGCTATTATACTTAAGGAAGAATATGTACCTGGTGAATCACTCCTACTAAATCTGATTTACTTGTAGCAAAGCCTAAAACAAACAGCCCAACACATTCACAGGAGCAAGATGTACAGCTTTTCCTCTGCTGTTCCACACACAGGATAATGACAATGGAAATAACAGCAAAGGGTGCCAAGACACCTTGAGGAAAATGACTTGTTGTAATCGTGCCTGACCTCTATCTGTCGCCCGTCCTTTATGTGTGTTCTGAACAACAGTGGAACCAATGCACATTATTAAAAACCAAAACCAATTCTGTCGCTCCTGAATGATGGACAGGGCATGTATTTTTCAGGTCTATTCTCTTGCCTCCTACCACCTCTCTCTTACTACCAAAAGAAGGGCAAAAGGAAACATTTATTTGTTTAAAAATGTCTGCCTTGCATTTCTCTTCTGATAACAAAAAAACCCCAACGTTCCTATACTATTATTTATTGCTGTGCATTGTCTGCTAAGGCTATGTTTTCTATCATGGGATTCAAATTGCTTCTTGTGCCATCAGCATTTTCCTTTTTCACATTTCTTTCAAGGCAAAATAGAAAATCTATTTCTCTGCAGTAGCAACACTGATCTGGGAAAACTTTATTTAGGATGAAAGGGAAAATAATGGAGTCAGAATAAGCATCTATACTAAAAATCTATTTACAACATCAAACCCCAATGTAATCACAAGACAGCATTGTATCTGTTTTAAATTAAGCTCAAGAAGATATAGAAGCATAGTGTGTAATGACCACCAACCTGCCTATTTGCATTGCAGATTAAAAAATCTGAAGATGTAATAATGAGGAGCTGAAATGAAAAGACAGTATGTTTATGGCAGACAGTATATTTATTTTGCAGAAAGGCCGTGTGAAGGCAGTGCCACTCTTGTGGTGATAAAACTTGGAGTGCATTTAAAACTAAACAAATGCATTTCCATTCAGGGCTATTGCACAGGAGACCACATAAATAAAAATACAAACACTGCTTTCTTAATTCACATATAGTTACATTTAATGACACTATGACTTCCAACATGAGGAAACGCAGCAGGGTCTGGCCCATAAAAATGACTCTTGTTTGCAGCCTGCCTGTTTTCTAAAGCTTGGCGCTGCATTTTCCTTTCCTGTCTTCTGCAGCAGCAGCTTGGATTTAAGGACATGCTGACCTCTACCCTCCAGCTCCTCGTTCCCCTTCCATAGGACTTTGTCAGCTGTGCTGGTACAAGAGTTGGTGGGGCCATTTGGCAAACCAAATGTGGGAAAAAATTACATCCAGGACCCTGAGCTCCTTCCACAATGGCAATACAGAAGAGGAGATCCAGGGAGTTTAGTGAGTGCAGTCCTTAGGCCATGACAGATACCAAAACAGGGTCTGGTTTCAAGTGCTAGAACTCTCCTCTAGTGCAGTAAATCTTTTAGTGATACAGTGGTCAAAAAAAGAAAGGACTATTAAAGCTGATTATCTAGTTTAAAAGCAACATTAAAATGTACATATTCCAGCATCTTCTGAATTTTGAATGAGCCTGTTTGCATAAATGTAGCATTTACAAAATTTAGCTATGACAGGAACTGACAGGTTTACGTCAGACAGCTTAAACTTTCAAGTTTTCCCTTTTTTACAGGTAATAAGAAATGATAAGAAATTCTGTCTACAATGCAAGAGGAAAGGAGGAACATAAATTGCAGTGCAATTAGCTTCTTTTTCCTCTCTTCTCTGAATACCCTGCTAATGGATAGCACTCAAACTGCTGGAGTCACAGGCAGTGGTACAGGGCTCTGTTCTGAAATCATGTAACAATGTGCTTAACTTATAGACGTGAACACTATAAAAGCTGAAAATGCTGAGGCCACTTACACTTAATCTCTAGGATGTGCTCAGTATTTTGGTGATCAGGGCTGGAGTACTGAGCCCTTACAGCAGTGAGTGCCAGCTGATCTGCTTAGGAGAGGCTTTAATGGAAATTTCATTTTTCCTTTCATTTAAAATTCTGTCAACAGTATGTCCTTGCTGGCCCCTGCAGGAAGAACTGTATCTAGATAATGCTTCATTGTTGCTGCAGCAAATGGGCTGTAAAGTAAATGTTCTAATTAGTCTTTGAGTCATTAGGTTGGGTGTAGCTTGTCCCGTGGAATTGTAGCTGCTGTGTAGAGATCCTTTTATTCTACTGGGCACCATGCTGGAAAGAAACCAAAGTCCTTCTGCCTTTCCTAGTTTTTTTTTTTTGCTTTAAGACTGTTGTGACTCAATAGTCACTCTTTTGCTGCTGATATCAAGGGGAGAATCCCTACTTTTGCTTTATTTCCATACTTGCCAGTTTTGACGTGAGAAGAGAGGTTGGTATTCCAGAAAGCACATTTAGCTTCAATCTTTGCCTTGAAGATTTCAGGTGCAGTATATGCATTCTGCTTCAGATGATCATTTATGCAGATGAAAAATACTATTTTTGCCCTCTAGTATCTTTTTAAAATGTCAGATGTGGACATGTCTGGGTGGTCTAAGAGGCTTTTACGCGGGCCTCGAATGAACTAGTGCTGGTACTAACAGCTGTACATGCTGTGTCACCTCTAGAGTCTCTACATCTGTTTCTCAGAGGTCCTGCCTAGCTCAGAGTACCCCAGAGAGCTCTGAGATGGCATTAGAGCAAACAGCGTTGAGGTGGCTTCCAAACACAGAAGAAAGAAGCAATAAATGTATAAAAAGTGATCCCTTGTGCGAGAGAGAATTGCAAATGGAGTTGGGATATCCAAGATCCTCAATGTGTGAAATATCTGAGGCCATTAGGAAGACAAATGCACTGTAGTAAATCAAGGAAGAAAGAAGATAGGGAAGCTTGAGCTGAAATTCAGTATGTTGGTAATTCCAGGTTGGTTTGGGTGGTTTGCAATTTGTCTTCCAGCAAGAAAACGCTTTGAGGCTCAAGTCTATTCTGGCAGCTCTTTCAATTAAAGATCTTATTGAAAGGAAAGTGAAAAAATACTCCCATCTATCATGTTGGCTGTAGACTTGGTTAATTCCGTCCAGAAGATTCTATAGGCACATGGAAGTCCTCAGGAAATGGCCTGACAAAGGACCTTTAGTGTCAGCTCCAAGTGTGCCCTGCAGTTGAGGAACTCGGACTCCCATCTCACTAAGAAACTGCCAAGAGATTAAATAAGAGTAAAGCAAAGCAGAACTGCCCTGCAGGAGAACTGGCTTTTGGAACAATAGCACTGTGGGAGTTCCTGTGCTGCTGTTTCACCTGATCTTATCTATTAACAAGTTTGCCTTGGGTTTTATCTGCACCTTAACCACACTCCAGCAAAGCTGGTGGAGCAGTGATAGTGCAGAGTGACATCCAGAGTGATCTGATCTGATCTGCTGTGCCTGGGAAGCAGAGTCAGCTCAGGTGCAATGCTAATGCAGAACAATATCGAGGGTGATCTGATTTACTGGCACAGACCTGGCATCAAGGTTGGCTTAATGGCAAAAATGGCCCATTTGCAACTGGTGCTGTCGGTGGAGCTGCACTCGGGGTCTCGGGGATGGCTCGTGGCTGCTGCTTTCTCTGAGCACAAGATGGGTGTGTGATGAGTCTATTACCATTTATCATGTAAATAAACATTTAGGGACCTTATAAAACTGCCTGAATTGTTGCATCTGTGGACTAACTGCTCCTTGATAGCCTTGGTGGAGTAGTTAAAGGGCTGTCTAAAGTGCGTGTCATTAACTTGATAGACTACAGCAGCTCCAAAGGTTTATCATACCAGTGCAGGTGTTGAACTGGAGTGTGGGGGTAATTCTAGTGGCTGGAACAGAAGAATAGGAGCTTGGAAATGTCATGGAGTCTCTCACTGGTGTATTTTGAGTCTCTCTTAACCTCGCATCTCACCCTTCTCACAGAAGTATGTGAAGAGAGAAATAAATGCCAGCAAAGTCTTTTAGAATCTTGGATTTTAGGTGCTGCAGAAAAGCAAAGTATTTTACAAGCATTTAAAATCAAATATATCCATTTAGGAAATAACTGTTATTAATTCTTTCAGTCAAACTACTGAAATTCTTTCAGTCAAAGCTTTCATTCTTGTGTAAACTAGTAGTCTACAGCCTATTTAAGTTAAAAAAACCCAACACACTAAACAACTCAACAAACTGAGTCTTTATTAGAAGTTTATTATGAGACCACCTAAACCTTGCCAGCAAAATTGCCCTTTTTGAAGAAGAATGGCAGGTAAGTACTCTAATTGAAGAGATACTGGCTAACTCCATTAAAAAAAAATAATAGTAGATTAAGTTTGGAGTGAAAGCTTTAGCCCTTTCCAAATGCAACTCCTTCCCATGGAGTTCCTGAACTCGCAGCATGTTAGAAAAACACAGTTTGGAAGTGACCTTTGAGGTCCAGGATCCTCCCACACACAGGACTAACATCAGATCAACGATTGCTCAGCGTTTTCTCCTGTCAGGTTCTGAAAATCTTCAAGGACTCAAATATCTTTAAATATAAAAAAGTAAACATATTTTGGAATCATATGTTTAAAAGTTTAGGCTGTAGAAGTCAGCGAGCAACTGTTGATTGAAGGAAACAAGAAAACAAAGATGGCCTTTCTCTCTCCTTTCTCTCCAGGTGCAAGCAGTCTCTTTGCATCTGTAAATATTTTCTGAATAACTGTCTTTTAGTACCTAAATAGTAAAAAAAATTCAAAAAAATAAAATTAGAGTAACTTCTGTCCCTCTTACTTTTCATTTCCGAGCTAAATTTTAAAGCACAGTACCTTTTTATGAGTGCTATACATAAACATTTTGAAGTCAGGGTAAAGAATGGAAACACAGAGAGAGTTTTTATTGCAGTGCTGCTAAGGATGTTGCTGTGGTAAATAAAGTCCCATTAATATTTTTAGAGTGGCATCCCTGAAGTATCTTACACGATATTTCTTCTCAACTGCCTTTCTTTAGTTGCAAAAAGGAAAAGTAGTTCTTAAGAACACATGTGCCTCTACCTCATCAATTATGTATACAATTTTCTCAGGAGACAATTAAATTTAATTATATGAATTTTATATATCTAAAATAAATACTTAATTTTTATACTAAATATAAATTAAAGGTCTCTGAACTGAGTTAGTTTGAATATTTTTGGATTTTGTTTTTAGTGGACCTTTACTGCCTTAGAATAATGGTTATAATTATAAAATAATACCCACAAGACACATAAATATGTTTGGAGTTGTTTACTCCAAACAGAAGACTTGTAGTTACAAAGCTTGTCTTGTGCATGTGGGTGGATTATGAAATTATTTATCAAATTATTTCAAATAATGAATGAGGAGATTGCAAATTGTTCACAAATAATTCAAACAAAAAGGATTGCATTAATCAAGTAAATAATTCCTTGTGATCCATTTGCCCAGCTCAGTTCTAACCAACTTCTTCCAGTGTCAAAAATGGACAGAAATGGATGTTTGTGATATACCCAGATTGCTTTCATGTTGCTCCAGCACGAGCATTCCCTGATATGGAGTATTTCCCAGAATTTGCCTGTAATTTCCCTAAATTGCATATTGTGCTAAATGGGCTTTGGTCATGGGGAAAATCATCGGAGTGAAACGAGGTCACTTGAAAACTGTGAGACAAAAAGTGACTTAAAGTAATTTAAGGAGCAGTAAATATGTATAATATGTTTTAAAGTGGTTTTGAAGCGAGGAACATTTTAATGAACTGCGGAGAACAATAAATGAGTTTTTAAGTAGAAGGAGAGGACAGAGATGAATGGGGGGGAAAAAAGGAGATAGAACTGAGGAAACAAAATGGATCAGAAATGAGCAAAATTATCCTGCCATCCTGTGAAAAGGAAGAGAGCAAACCTCAGGAGTGCCAATTCCATCAGTGTTTTGAGAAAGGCACTATTTCTTTGCTAGGAAGTGTAGGCCATTATCAGTCGCTGATATTTCAAGCATAACATGGGGGAAAAAAATAATTGTAAACTCAGGTGGTGTTTTCCCTCCCCTCTTCACTTGATAAGTACAGGGACAAAAACTTCACTCCTGAAAGATGCATTTATCTATTTACTTATTTCCTATGTTATGTGTCAAAAGTCAATGCACAGTTGTATTTGGTAATTTATTTCACCATGAAACATGCAGGGATCTGTTTTCTCCCTTGGAATATTTAATGTTATGAACCTCTACTCTACTCTACTCATGAACTAACCAAGAGAGATATTAATTATCTCCTGTTGGCCATGATGTGTATAATTTCAGATGACAAATGCATAGTTGAAAGGTGTGTCTCTTCTTATTTCCACTCTATCTATTCATAGGACATTGCTAAAACAATTATGAAAAAAATTTAAGGGACCCAGATATAAATAAGGTATCACCAAATTTACTGCACATCAAATGATTTTTTGCTACAACTGCCCACAAAATAGCTTTTCTCTTTCATGAAATGTCTGAGTCCAAACCTGAAAAATATGCATTGAAATTCCTGGTTTGAGGCAGGACTGATCCAGCTGTTATGAAGAACCCTGAATGGGGCACTTTGGACAAAAGTATTTTAGTTTTGAAGACTAAGTGTTGTGGGAAGTGTTTTTTTTGTTTGTTTGTTTGTTTTTTTTTTGTGGTTTTTTTTTTTTTTTGTTTGTTTATTTGTTTGAATTTTTCCTTGTTCCTTTCAGGAAACAGTGGCCTTTTCCCAGAAAACAAACAGCACTTGTAATTTTTGAAAAATGGGGTCGTAATTTTTTATTCATCTGTTTAAATTTTCACCTGCAACGCCATAAATGTTAATTCTGCTGCAGAAATAGAGATGAGAGTGAGACTTTGTCTTCCCTGGTGAGAGCTGTAAAATGTACAGACAAAAAATATTTGTACATTTTCAGCAATGCAGTAGTTGAGCAAACCCTTCCTTAAATTTTGTTCTGTAGAAATAAGCAGCTGGTATATGTTTTGTCTTTAAACACCTTGATTGTTTAGCATGCAGGATTTTAGACATGTCAGCTCTGGTTGTTTGATTTATACCTTTGACCTATCTCTAATTATTTTAACCTTATAATTTGCATAAATCCAATCTCTGCTGTCAGACTTGGAAGACAACAGAAATCCCCTTATGCATTGTGATTCACTAAAGAAATTAGAGGTGTGATGCTGGGTGGGCTTTTTCATTTGACCCTTTACAACTTCTTCTAACTTTGAAGCACTCCAGTGAATTTTTCAGCTGCTCAAAGTAAAAGGTGCAGAGAACAGATTATTGCTGAGTGCTGCCTTGTGTTATGGAAACATTTTTTGCCTCCTCCTGGCCAAGGGGATCGATGTCTGCCTGCAACACCTGTGCTGTACCTGAGCTGCCCAGCTCAGGGAGCTCTGGGCTGGGGATCACAACCAGTTCAGGTCAGAGGCACTGGTTTGCTTCATTATATCACCTATCAAACTCAGAAACTTGAATTTCAAATTCCAGACACTGATTCATGGGGCCATAGGGAATTCAGTTTTTTCAGACCTGGAGTTTTGGTTCCAGCCCGTTTTGAGCTGTGAGGATGCTGCCAGACTGCTCTTGGCACTTAGCACTGTACAAACTGGGGGGTCTCTCTGAGGGCTTAATGGCCCTTTCTGCCTTTTCTCAGCTTCCTGGAGCCAAAGTGAGCATCTTTTCTGCATGGTGGTGAAAAGATAGTCAATGTTTTGTGTGAAATGGCAGTTTTAGTCTTCCAAAATTTATTCCTGTGGAAGAAAGTGTTTTGAGAACAGAAATGGTGGCCTTATCAGGCACAGTTTCCTACATAAGATTGAAAAGTTTATTCAGTTGGCATTTGCCTGGCTCTTTACCTTGGTGCAAGAGGGTGATCAGTACTTCCTTACCTCACAAAAACATGGTGACAGGACTTTGTATGTTAAAGGACATGGAGCTGGGCTGATGTTGCAATAATGAAGGCCATTACTATCTATTAGCTCAGATGGATTAAAAGGTTAAACCAGTTTCTGGTGAAAATTAATTATCCTGAGAATTCAGTTAGAAGTGTTCTTTGATGTCTGGCATTTGCATGTCTGTGATGAGGAATAGGTCACCTGAGATGTGTATAAACTCTCAAGGCTTACTAGAAGAGGAGGAGCAAAGTTCCCCTGCTAATCTACTTCTCCTGCTTAAGGATGAGTTTCCTACCGATGTGGAGGAAGTCACAGTTCACTGATGGGATTATCTGCAGGCTGACTAATACTGGGCAGGAATTAGAAGCATCTTTGTGGCTTTGTTTAGTGATAGTCTCACTATCCTCCTTAGCTGGAGCAAAGAATGCCTCATCCTCTTTCATTCTGCTCTTGTGGTGATCCTGGGGAGGAAAATGATAGTAAAGGGTGAAAGTGCCTTGTATTTTACAGTAATGTGAGCAACGAGGCATTCGTTGGCCTGGCCATGGGCTACATGACTTCCACATCCTGAGGTCTGATTACCTGTTGACACTGATGCTCACCAACCACAGTTCACCTGGACACAAAGAAATTTTCTGTGTCAGTGCCAGAGACATTATCACTCTGTACACCTGGCACTTAGCAGGGTTGTTTTAGTCCTTCCCTGCCTTGCTCTGTATCTCTGTTTCAAGGGGCACTGTGACATGTTGTTGGCAGAGGATGTCTAGCAGAATTTGGGAGTGACCCAAGACCTGGTAGTATCTTTATGTACACATACTCCTTTATGGAGACAAGAAAAGGACCTAGATTATGATGACCTGTAAAAATAAAAGCTTTGAAAATGAGGTCAGTGAAACACAGTTAGGAAATGACTTGCAGTGAACATTCATTTTCTTCAAGGTAGTAAATATTTCCAGTCTGTAGTTACTGCCTTTGTGATAAAGATGCCCATGAGGTGGCAAGGCCCTTCTCTTCACAGCTCCTGATGGTCACTCAGCACACTGGTTTGGTTTCAGAGCAGCCTCAAAGATGTCAAGAATCTACAGTGCAAACCTCTACAGTCTGCTCAGTTTCTCTACAGCCTCTGCTGGCTTCAGCATGAGAGTTAGTCATGGTTACAACTCTCAAACTCTCCACAGTATCAAAATAGGTTTAATAGTCTTTTTCTATGTCCTTTTTAATTGTTTAGAGAAGCCTGAATCTTTAACTTTTTATCTGCTCTGTGGTCAGGCCTTGTATGAATTATGTTGTCTTTATTTGGGGAAGAGAATCTGAGAGATCTGTCAAATCTTTAAATATTTTACTCTGAAAAATCACTGTATGGACCAGCTGAGCAGGTATCACATTTGGTGCCACATCCTGTCCTTTTAGATTCTACCCAAGATGTCATCAGAGTTCACATCACTATCCTATGCAGCCCACTATATGTTTTAAATAATACACTTAAAATTTAATTGGAAAATTTAAAAATCATAGAATCATTGAATTATTTAGGTTGGAAAAGCTCTTTAATATCAAATCCAACAATAGCTCAAGTTCAACCATAAACGGATAAATTAGTCTTTTCAGTTTTAAGCAGCAAGATGGACTCAGCGATGGGACTCTACTTTGTCTTACCACCTCTAGAAGAGCTCTGTGAATTCTTAGCAGTCTTGTATGCTTGAATTTGTCTATTTTTAAATTTTTGCTGATGTCTCAGGTAGTAGACATGCTTACAGATTAAAAAAAACCCTGGATGAGGAGTGAGTCATTGTGCGCTCTCTATGTTAGACTGCTTTTCAAACTTTAGAGTGAGCAACTCATTAATTTCACTTTTACTGGTCTCTTCTCATGCACTTCATGCATATAAATCTCTACAAACCTCACAGTTCAAGTTGACTGATACAAAGCCAAATTCAGCTTCAAGGCAAAATTTGGCCAAATTATCTCTTAATGAGTGCATGTAAGTGTTCTCTGCTTTCTTGACACTCTGGGATATTATGCCTTTCATGAACACCTATTTGACTTCTCAGCCCTCTTATAGGCAATCTGAATTGAAAGTTTAAATGTAATAACTAGTTTGTAAGCCTGAGATATCAACTGATTACTCTAGTTACTCTGAATGGGGCCAAAATTAGTGTTGGAGTAATTCTTATGATGACAGAATAGACCTGCAGCTGTGTTTAATCTTCATCCATTATTGCTGCAGAAATTGTTGATTCCACATGGGGCAATTAAGAGCTCAATATTGCTTCTGCCCAGAGAGAGTCTTGCCTTTCAAAGGAAACAGAAGCAGAGCACCCAGTGGGCTCTTTGCTTGCAGCACTTTGCACAGCTCTGCTTTTGACCTTTATGTAAATGAAATGGCCATTCCACACCACTGAAACCATATGCACAGAGCAACTTCAAATATTAGATACCTCTCAGAGCAGTGATGCCAGAACAATGTGCAGGCAACAAAGAGGAAGGTGATTATGCAAAGCAAGTTACCTTCTCAAATGAACAAGTCATGAATATTTTTCTTTCGTGACACTTAGGAGAAATGTCAAGCTTTCGGGGCAGTTTGGATCTGCTACATCCAAACCTTTCCGGCATCCAATATAGTCTGTAATTAACTAGTTATCTCCATTCTCTCCACTGTCTTCCACTATACAGGAAGCCTGACTGGGAGTGAGGATTTTATTAGCTGACCTGGTGGTTAAGCTTTGAAGATACAACCCTGGAAAAGTTATACTAAATTTAGTTTAGTAAGTGCTGTGCACTTACTTTAATAAGTGCCCACTTACTAAAGTGCACAGCATTAGAATAAAGACTGTAATTCATTACCCATAACTTGTAACTCAGCTCTTAGCAGTATCTCCCTTTGGTTGAGGGCTCTGGCTTTGTGTAGCTATTTCATTTCTAGTCCCACTCTTTATAGATGTAACACAGCCAAGCACAGTGCTACTGTGATGAGCTGTGGCTTGTAAATTGAGTATCCTTGGACTGTTGTTGCTTAGCATCTCTGCTTACTGTACAACTAATGAAAAGAGTTTATGCCTAAATTCATCCCTAGTGTAATTCCAATAAGGAGAATGGAGCCAGGCGTGCATATACTGCTAAGTGGGGTTTTTTTTCTGCTTCCTATTATTCAAGTCTATGATGCCACTGCAGAAAAGGGAAATAAAAGTGGCTGAGGAAGAAATAAGAATAAGTGGACATCTGGTGACTTTGTAACTCCACCTGTGCTATGGTAGAGCAGTGCAAGTGTGCCGAAAAAAGAGCAGTACATCATGAGGATTTCGGCTTTTATCTGGAGAATATCTCTTATCCATAAAGATCACGAGGAGCTTTACACTCGTGGAAGTGTGAATAACACTGTTGAGTCCTCCTGGTCAGAGAGGTGAAAAGGCAGTCACTGGGCTGGGAAAGGGTAATTGACTGATGGCTTCTGTGACCCTGCTACTGAGAGAGAGAAGGACCTTGTCAGTCAGACAAAAATTACTGCTTAAGAACGAGCCCAGAAGCTCAGTCATATAGCTCCAATTATCAGTTAGGTCGGAGCATTTTAACCCTCCATGCAATGCTTTAAAAATGCAGGGAGACACAAAGCCAGCAGCAGTTTGAAGGTGTTTATGCCTTTAATGAGAGACATCCTACCTGTTCGTGTCCTTGCTTTAAAAGCACAGTTAGGGAGCAGCGGGAGGGGAGGGAAGATGGTGAGAGCCAGGGAACCTCTGGGAGCTCTGCTTCCTGCAGTGCCGAGTGCGCTCCACAGAGGCACCTTCAGGTAGGGAGGGGTGTGATGTGTGCCTGGGAAGAAGGCTGAAGGTCACTGCTCCAAATCGCGTTTTCAACTGAAATGCAAAAGGAATTGCTCGAAACTTACAGTGGCTGAGAGCAGATTTTGGCACTGCCTTCTATTTGTGGCCCTCCCTGAGATCATGAGATGAAAGTTTTGCAGTCCTGCAGAGTCTGAATGACCTTTGTGTCTCAGGTTTGGGCAGGTTTTTTGTCTGAACTTCTAAGGCTTTCTTTGCTGCTAATCTTATGTATAGAAATAGAAACTGTTCCTGGCATGTAAATGCACCTGCCCCGAATCAAAGTCTGGGAGACATTAGGAGAGATCCTTTTTGTTGCTGTTCTGTTGTGCAGGAGCTCTGAATACACTGGCTTGTGGATTTTGCCCAAGGAAGATCTCAGAAGGCTCCTGTGGAGTTTTGTTATTGTCATCAAATGGATTTAAAAGAAAGAAAACAACTTGCTGTGTTTTCAGGCAAAACTAACACATTTTATTTTTGTTCCTTGAAGGCTGTTCAGAAGGGGGCATGTAGTGTTCCAACTGACTGGAACTTTCCTGATGTGTTTCATCACTTTCTGATTCAACATTTAAGTCTTTGGAAAAGTTGCTTAAAGCATCGAGGTACCTCTGCCTTTTTTTTTTTTTCCCCTCCCATTTGAAAGGGAATTTCATTTCTTTAAAGTGTCAGCAGGTATTTAGAGTGCAGCCTTTCTATAAGGAGAACCAGCCCTTGTTATGTGTGATTTATCTGTGGGATGTTCCTTCATTTGTCATTGGTGAGGCTGTAGTGGTGTAAGCAAAGACAAGTTATCCCAGTAAAAGGCTTGTTGCTGGCCAGCTCTGCCTAAGGATGAGCAGTGGGGTTGGAGAAAAGCAGAGCTGGGTTACAACACAGTCAAATCAATTTAGGGTAATTTGAATCTGATTTCTTTCTGATTATTTGGCTTTAACTACTCATGACTGGCTGTGAGCATAATTGTAGAAACATGTCCATCTCTGCCATGGCAGCGAGCATTTGCTGTGGCATGGGTAAGTGTTAAACAATGTCTTTTTCCTGTGCTCTAAGACTGATTTTTGTGGTTGTTTCCAGAGATCAGACAAGGGCTCTGATCTGTGACTGAGCACATCAAGCCAGCCAACCTCTCTTTTGATTGATTTTTGATATTTACAAATGCTGTGGGACTGCAGATGTGTGTTATGAACTATATCCTGTGGGCTTGTCTGCACAAATCTGAACACAAGCACTGTATAACAAGAAAGGCTTTAACTTAGATAAACAGATTTATAACAAATGAAAAAACCCCCACCGTAATACAAAGTTAGAATACAACAAGATATTCTTGCACCACTTGTCTCAGTCCCATAATTAGCAGCTCATCATTTCTTGACCTTGTACAGAGTCTGCAGGAGACAGTTCCTGTGGTGCTGTGGTGGGCTGGCCCTGGCTGGGTTGCAGGAGCCCACCAAAGCTGCTCTGTCCTGCCCTCTTCAGCTGGGCAGGGAGGAGACAAGATAAGGAAAGGCTCATGGGGAGAGATCACTCATGACTGTCAGGGACAAAGCAGACTCGGGGAAATTAGTTTAATTTGTCACCAATCAAATCAGAGTAGGTTAAAGAGAAACAAAACCAAATCTTGAAAACACGTTCCCCTCACTCCTCCCGTCTTCCCTTATGATTTTCTCCACCTTCTCTCCCCCCAGCAGCTCGGGGGGACAGGGAATGGGGGCTACAGTCAGTTCATCACACTGTTGTCTCTGCCCCTCCTTCCTCCTCAGGGGGAGGATTCCTCACACTCTTCCCCTGCTCCAGCATGGGTCCCCCACAGAGTGACAAGTCCTGCCAGCAAACCTGCTCCAGTGTGGGCCCCTCTCTCCACAGGTCTGCAGGTCCTGCCTGGATGCTGCTCCAGCATGGCCTTCCCATGGAGTCACAGCCATCTTTTGGGAATCCACCTGCTCCATCATGGGCTCCTCCATGGGCTGCAGGTGGGTCTCTGCAGCCCTGTGCTCCTCCATGGGCTGCAGGGGCAGGGCTGCACCACAGGCTGCAGGGGAACCTCAGCTGCAGCACCCGGAGTGCCTCCTGCCCCTCCTTCTGCACACACCTTGGTATTGGCAGAGTTGTTCTCACAAATCCTCACTCCTCTGTCCAGCTGCAGTTGCTCTTTCCAGCCCTCCCCTTTTTAAATACATTATCCCAGAGGTTCTACCACTGTCACTGATGGGCTCAGCCTTGGCCAGCAGTGGGTCCATCCTGGAGCCGGCTCTGTTGGATATGGGGAAGCTTCCAGCAGCTTCTCACAGCAGGCACCCCTTTTCCCCCAAACCCTTGCCATGCAAACCCAATACTTGTGCAAATAGGTCAATAGGCAAGACTCAGTCTGGCATCATTATTATTGATTTGTATAGGGCTGACATTCCAAGGAGGTGATGAGTACAGAGATAATACCCTGTGCTGTTCAGTGTATAAAATATATGTCTTCTTTTTTTTCCTGAAGTGGAGCTGAATAAAGACTGTTTATTTTTCACACTCCTTAAATGAGCAACACAGTGATTGACTGTAGCTATGAGGTGTACATATCCTATTGAAACAAATTATGGGGAAAGAGTTGTATAATTCACTCACTGATGTGAGCTAAGTTCATCTAACACTGTCTCGATGACTGACTGATATTGCTGTTTAGGAGATGTGACATTTAAAAGTTTAATCATGATCCTGCAGCATTCACTGGCTCGTTCTAAATTGTGGAATAAGAAATGGGGCATTTGGCATGCTTTCAGGCACACTGCTATCTGCTGCAAAGCACTCAGTAATATTTCTAAATGCATGGATCAACCTTTTCATCTATTGATCTCAAAATGTTTTACTGAGTTAAGTAAGAATCATCACCCTCCCTATTTAAAAAAAAATAAAAAGAAAAGAGAGAGATAGGAATGAAGAACTTTTGCAAAGTCTGTTTCTTCTGATCATATGTACAGCAGGAGATCAGTGTCCAGCACTTTTGTGGTTTAGGACAGTCTTTCAGGGTTAGAGCTTTGAGGCTTATGTCTGCTTGCAGTGAGACTTTCAAAATGCCAGCTCTGTCCTGATAGTGTTGTAGGTGGTTGCACAGATGAGGACAATGTGCCAGATGTGTCTCTTTCTCCCTGTTTTCAGATTTTATGTTTGTTTGGGAATTTGAGCAGTAAATCATGGGGGGTGGAGGGGGTGGGAGGGGAAGAAAGTAATAGTAAATTTTATGATGTTATTGAATTCGGCCTTTTTTCAGATATCAAACAACAACACTGAGCTGGTGGAGAACAGTTTTAAAGTATGGAAATGTCAATGCTATTATGCACGTGGCTTGAATTACTTTTCCCAGTGAAGAAGAAACATGGAAATGTATTCAAATCTTTTCTCTGTCTTCAATGATCTGACATAAATTTGAATTCAGTGTTATATCTTCGGTAGTTTCTTCCCCCCCCCCCCCCCCCAATCTATTAATAAAATGTTACTGTTATCTTAGGTTTACCTGAGACATTTTGGGGACTATTTTACATGGGCAAAAGCACATAGCCTGTTGGGAAGGAGATTGCTTTTGCTGAATTATTTGGGAGATTCTGAAAATCTGATTGTATATGATTCAGACTCAATTCAATCTTCTTTTAAGAATAAGGCAAAAGAACTCCAACAACCCTCCTGCCATAGGAGAATAAATACAGATATCCTTTGGTCCTTTACTCAATGTTTCTCTGAGTTGAAATAGGGGTGTTGGTATTAAACACGATGTTGTATTTCCTTAGTTTGCTCTTGATCTTGACCTGTCCCAAATTGTTTACTGGCCTTACATGGTGAGTGCTCTTCCCTTCCTTCAGTTCACCTAATGGAGTTTTGACAATACAGATTTGGTGGGGGAACAACAGGAAGCAGAAGGACAGAAGACAAAGCAATTGTGGTGTTGAGAGGCTCTAAACGAAACCTTCAAACCAAGTTTTTAGCACTTGCTGTTCACAGTATGTGTTGGCAGTGACTGCATGTGATTACCTGTCGTAGTCACAGTATGGCACACACAGTAAGGAAATATTTCCCATGTTATACAGATGAGGAACTGAGTAGAAAGAGAGCCTACAGATGAACCAGGAGTTGAACAAGGTTCAGGGAAAAAGAGCCTTTATTCAGTGCTCTCTAAAAACACTCTCCTCCCTCCTTTTACTTGTGCTTTTCAATTCTTTCTAGCTGGATGTTTAACCCGGTTTTCCTTTGCTGTATCATTTGCCCTTCTATTATTTTCCAGAAATCAAAAGCTTTGCTAGTACTGGTAGCCCACCAGAGAGAAGCTTTGCAGTGTAGACTGTCAAGTAGCTGCCCCCTGGGAGGAGTGAAAGGTGCCTTCCCAAGGTGATAAACCCGGTACTCAAGCAAAAAGTGTGGAAAAAGGGAGATTCAGTCAGGAGAATTTGTCTCTTGGGCTCTTGTAGACTGGCATGATAAAGCCATATGCAGGGAAAGCTTAATCCCATTTATTATGCAGAGATTAAAAGTGACTTTAGCTTCCATGTCAGAGAAATGATGGATGAAAACTTCTTATTTATGCATTTGCTCAGTGAACTTTGTTAAGATGCAAGTCCAGGTAGAATTTAGGATGCTAATTTCTGAGCAAGTCCATTACACAGGTGAATCAAACAAAATCTGCTTCCTTAGTAGACTCTACAATGCTTCTTAGTGAAAACAATGTCCAATACTCTGAACTACGGTCTGTGCATATGCAGATAATTGATTATTTAAGAGGGAAAAAATGTTCACTCATGGTTTTCTTCCTGGACCCAGAAAAATTCCCACTCAAATAATCTTTTATTTCTCTGAGCTCTGTTAACTTGTCCAGCACTAATATTCTAATGAAAGTTATAGGCAGGAAAGTTTTATATACCCTTTAATGCTGGATTTTCCATTGGGACTTCCTTCCCCACATGTTACCTTCTCTGTCTCTATGTGTGAGAAGGTGCAATTCAGCAAAAGCTCTTATTTCTGTGCAGGGGAGAGGAGTAACAAAACAGGCCTGGCTTTTTGGCTATTATGTTTTCAGTGGAATAATTTTTCCCTTTTGTTCACTTTTGCCCCATCCTTTCAGAGGAAGAACTTCACCTACATGCAGCTCAGAGCAGTCTTATATTTCTGTTATATTATCCATCCATTCAGAAATCATCTGCCCCAGGAACACTTCATCAGCAAAACTCTCTAGGTTGTGCACATTCAGCTTCAAGTGGCACCACTATTTTATTTTTTTTAATACAATTTTTTTTCCTAGTAATTAATGTACCTTTAGGCTTGCATTTGTATTTTTATACTGCTTAAAAATTTCAGAAAAGGACACACATCCTAGAAACAGGGGTCTCAATCCTTTCTGCATTGCAGTCCTGTCAGTCATTCATATCTGTGCAAAGTAAGTGCAACATAAACAAAGTGCCAAGGCCAATTTGACGTCAACTGTGCAATGCATAAATAAGGTGCAAAGCAGGGAATGACTGACTACAGGAACTTTATAGCAGGTTGCTGGGTAGGTACAGAAGTATGGAAATTCTGGGTGCCAATAACTTCGTGTAACTGGGTTGTGTAGGAATACAAGGCTGTATTTCCTGCAGGTACACAGTATTTCTGGTACATATGTCATGGTTTCCTTTATACATTATCTCTCTGAACATATGGAATTGATGGCTTTTGCACCACCTGGAAGATGTGTGGGATGGTAGAAGCTACAATGTCTGATATAAAAAGATAAAAGTATTGTAAAAATAAGCCATTCCCTAAAATCCAATCAAAGCTGATTTCTAGTGGAAACAGTAAAGGAATATCTCAGCATGTTTATTCTTGAAAGTATTCTTCCTGCAGAGATTGGCTGTGTTAACCCCAAGTTATGGTCCAGGCACAATTTAGAGCAATCCCTGCACCAGCTTTGTCTGGATCTGCATTCCATCTGCTCACATGCTCCATGTCTAAGGAAATATTTTCTTTTCTTGTTCTGCAAGTTATCAGTCTTTTCTGTAGTGGCTAGAGACCACCTTAAGACACAACTGAGAGTACTTAATTTTTTTTATTTAGTCCGCATTAGTCTAGATTAATTTGTAAAATGTTTCAGATGAATTTAGTAGAAAGATATGGTTTTTTGTTGTTTAAATCAGAGTATTCTGCCCTATGATACAGTGTAGGACTCGGTCATGGAGAGCTTATGACATGTATGAATAGCCTTTGGAACGAGGACCAAATTTCTTACCAAATCATAATGCTGAAATGTAAAGATTAAATAACACAAGTGTTTTCATGATAAATAGTGAACTGTAGCTTTTTCCTACCAAACACTTGATATTGGGGAGATAATGAAAGCTGTGCTGAAAGTTATCTCACCTTTCAGGTTCTCTTTCAGTACTAGTGGTAGCTGCAATTTGGATACTGAAAAAATATGGATGAATTCTTAGTTGTGATAAAATGAAGTTGTCTTATCAATTCTTTCCTGCTCCCACTGAAAAACTGACAGATGACTGAAGAGCTGTAAAGCCCCTCTCCTGTCTGGTCATAGTCTGAGGGCACCTTAAGTCAGGGGATTGGAGGAAGCAATGAATTCCCACTTCAAATGGAGCTCAGTCAGAAATTAATCAAATGGCTGCTTCAAAACTGATAAATCAACTGGGAGTTGAAAAAATGAGAAAGTCTGTGTTCTTCCATTCCAGGGGTACACATGCGGCATCACTGGAACGGGGTCTGGTAGTTTAAAAGTCTGGAAGAGACAGCAATGATTTAATTACAGCTGATCACCTCAGCCAAGTTCAGACGCAGAGCCTGGGCTGTAAAATGGTGCCAGCCTCTTTTTTTCTGTAGGATCATGGAAATCGATCACTTTCATGCATACAGGGTTGATAGACAAGCACCAGACATCACTGGACATAACCTTATTGATTTCCTTGATAATCAAAAGAGAAAGAAATCACAGGGGAAACAAGAGACAAGATGAACTCCAGACCTCTGACTGGCTGGTCTCTCAGTTTTACCCTTGCTTACAGCTTGTTTGTACATGAAAAAATATCCCACGGATCTGTTCTTCTCCTTCTCCTCTGCTTTTACAAATGTGGCTTCTCTGAATGTGTGCTCAAGCAAAAAGGGAAGAAGAGAAATCAGGGGCAAGAGTTGAAAACCAGAATTTTTGTGAGTCTAGACCTCAGTAATCATTTGGATTTTGTCAGTCATTTAGGCTGTCAGCTTCAGCCTCCCACATGTGAACTGGCATTCTTACAGCAAAACTTCACTGTTCAGAAATTCCTTGTTTTTTTCTTTTCTCCCAAATTTATCCAGAAAACGTGGAAGGAGCATCCAAATATCCCAATGAATTCTCTCACTTTTACCAGTTGTTCTGGGTTAGTGGGTTCTGGGTTTCTTCTGGGTTAGTGTGGTACTGTAATCATGGACAAATGGTGTCATTCTCCTGGACATCCAGCCCTGCTGTTCCACACCCAGCTAAGCAAAGGTTTCCAGGATGGAAAAGGCCATCCTAGTTAAGGCAAAAGCCAGCCTGGCATCACGAAGGTGTTTATTGTCATTTTCTGTGGATTTTGAGTTATGTCGGTCTATTCTCTGTGTTTATCATATGAAATGATGGCAGTAATAAGTCACTGTAAAATAACTGTGAGTTTCCAGGCCATTCCAGGAGAAATAAACACCAGGAAAATATGTTATGAAATAATCAGAAAAATTTTAGTGTTTAAAGTGAAGTTTCCAGCTGCCTTCCCCACCTTAACCTGGCTTTTACTTGGGAAGCAATAGGACTGGAAACACATCTGTAACAAGAAAAAGTTAAAGGGAGGAGAAGGTAGGGGAGGGAAAACATCCTTAAGCTGTTGTTTTGGCCTGGGGGTACAAAGCACTGCATCCACTCACATCAGCCCCCTAAACTGAGTGTTCTCTTCCTGCAAATCCTGGAAACACGGGGGCAATTGCAGTCTCAGCAATAGCAATTTCAGTCAGATGCAATTCCACTGATTTCTGTGGAAGTCTTTGAGTGGTTCAAGAGAAAAGGAAACCAGAGCAATAATCTTGGCAATGAAAATACTCTGCACTGAGGTGTTTTGTGGGGTGTGTTTCACGTGCTGGGGTTCCTGTAGGTCCAAGACCATCCATGTGCTCTGGAAAGAAGGACAGGAATGAATTGTCAAAAATTGCAAGCACAGCCTTACAGTTCTTATGATACATCAAACTCTGGCAATAAGGTGCAGGTTACCTGAAACTGGGACCTCAACAGGCTCTTCTGGATGTGGCTTGGGCAGCGGGACAAGAAAGACAACTGCAGTTTTTGGTTTGGAAAAGCAGGATTTGCTCCAGGGGTTGATTCAAAATCTAGGGAAGACTCAAAGCACGTGACAAAGAGCATCTTAATCTTGCGTTGAAGGAACTGGAAAACTTTAAACCCATGATCAATAATGGAAATCAATGTGTTAGATCCGTCAGAACTGCGGGTAAAACACAAACTTTCTGATGTGGTTCTATGGTGGTGCATTTTGAACATTCCCTTAGGAGCTGTTCCTGCTCCAGCCACAATATGAAGGGCTGTCCCGAGACCATCCTGGAGATTTCAATGTAGATGAGTTGAGCTTTCATCATAGGTTTAAATAAAATAATGTTAAAAGTGATGGAGATCCCTGAGATTAAGTGCTCTCTGTTGTGTCTTAAGGTAGTCTTCAGCCACTACAGAAAAGACTGATAACTTATAGAGTCTCTTCCCAAGAGAGCCAGTTTAGACTCTAAGCCATAACTGAAGACTTTCCTGGGAAAACTTGAGAAGAAATACTCCAAAGTGCAATGCATTTATCACCAGATCTAAATTTTATGCAATTTGTGTTCTTTATGGTTGCATTTCAGTTGTAATAGTGCCAGTTTTGTTCAGTGCTTGCCCACTGGTATGTTCTGTAATTGGAAAGCAGGACGAACAACGGGGAAATAACTGTTACACTGGAGCTTTCATTGGCTCTATATTCAGGGGGGAGTCGGCCATAAGGTACTCCTCCAGTCCCATTCCTCCCTCAAAAGGAATGTTCCATAGGGGCTGGTGGAGAAGTGGTGCAGACTGACTGCACTTTTTGCCTAAAATTTGAAAGCAAGCCTGAGGGAATGAAGGGAGAGAGAGAGACGGCAGAGCAGGAGAAAATGAAAATGCTCACTTTGGTCCTGCTTTAAAGTCTGTGTGAAAACAAGTAAACAGGTTTAAGAAGACTTTTCTTATAGACTTAAGAAATATTTTTAAAAATCTTTTTATGATGAAAAAGTTTTTCAGAGTGGAAAAACACTGAGAGCTCTGGGTGTAAAGCACCCAGGAGGTGGTCAAACTGCAACTGCACTGGGACATGGCAGAGGCAGGGGTGAGAACTGGTGTTTAAAAGGAAGTTTATCAGAAAATGTGAGGAGCCAAGTGTTTGTGAGGCAGTGTGGTGTAAAGGTTTGGGAAGGGAAGGGGGGTTCTAGGAGAGAACTGCTTGGCTGTGGAGCTTCTGCATTCTGTGACAAAGACTGATGGAGCTGGATGCAAAGGTTGGTGATGGAGAAAGAAATGGAAGGAGCAGTTACAGACCATATTGGAGGTATTTGGAGGCATTTGCAGGTACAGGGAAAACAGAGGTAACAGAGATTAGTGTGGGTTTGCAGAGAAATAGATAAAGGATGGTGTAAGAAGGAGGCCAGTTTAAGTTCATGCAAAGATGGAGAGAAGGGAGGAGCACAGTAGGAAGTAAAGCTTTGGGAAGAGAGGAAAAGTGGGAAGAGAGGTCCTGATTTCCTGTATGAGATCCCTCATGGTAGTGCAGGGATAAAACCTAACAGCAAGGGGATGCTCTGTGGGACTGCCAAAGTTGCCATGATGGGAGGCACAGAAAGAGGGAAACTACAATGAAGTTTGAAGCAACATGTACAAGGGAGGAAAGAGAATTCCTGTGGAGGCAAGGACAAAAGTGAACAGACAATACAGCTGCACTGAATAGGGGAAAACTGTCCGGTAATAAACTTCTGCTCAAAACCCCGTATTCCAGTGATTTCTGTTGAGGGACCACAGTGCACATGGAAAGTCTTTTATAAGTGACCAATTAGGGGACAAATAGAAACCGGTTTCCTAATAGAAGTGCAGTTGAACTGCAATTTGAGTAGAAGGCTCTAGAAAGGATACCTTGGTGTCTGGAGACAGGGCCAGGCTAACAGAGATGGAGCGTTGCTGAGCAGCCTCTGCAGTGTGGGAAGGGGTGTGTGGGCACGTGCACGTGGCTCTTCCAGCCATCCAGCTTCATTCATGCCTCACACTTCTTAGCTTCTACAGGCATCATTATTTTAGAATATATTTTTCAGCTAATGGAAAGGTTTTTAAAAATCTGTTGGGATTTGCAGACTTTAAAGAGAGGTTTCAAAGAAAGTAATTGGCTTTGCCTTCGTTCAGACACTGAAGCTCAATTTTCAGTGCAGGAGAGCATTAAAAACAGCAAAGAAAAATGGCCTAAGTGCATATAGTTGTAATACATGCTGCATTTGTAGCATCCCCAACAGGATACAAAAACAATATAGCTGAGGCACTTTGCTGGCATGAAAGAGCATCATTCCTTTGGTATTAGTTTATAGCACATGGAGTCATCTCTCACTTGCAGGAAAAGTCACTGAAATAATTTATGTCACTATTAAACAGCTTCACTGCTGATCCATTGCAGCCTCAGCACATTAACTATATTTACCATCTAAGATACAGAAAGGAATCTGTCCTATCTGACGAGGAAGCAATAAAGTTTTAGTGAAATGGATGTAAATCAAAGTTTAAGTTTGCCAAGTAAAAATACATAAAGCTATGTTGGACATCATGTTTTATGCATAGCAGTATTCTGCATATATGAATAAAACCTGCACTTGTTAGTAAATACTGTTTCCTTATTGTTGATTGTTTTGGTCTGTAAATTAAACACTGTACATCTAGAGAAAAATGCATTTTTTGGTCCATAATGTGTAAAAAAGGTGCATTGAATGGTAGAAGGAGGAGAGGAAATAGCCTAAAAATGTACAGCATTTACTTCCTGGAATCTTCTTGGTTTCAAGTGCACAGTTTGCTGCGTGTACCTGGAGTTCTACTTTTCTTTTTGGAGCTTGTGGCTTTGCACTGAGCTGTCACTTTATTAAAGTCTTGCAGAGTGTGTGTTTATGTGACAGACTGGCCACAGGATGGGGTTTATTGCTCTGTCCTCTCCTGGAAGATTTGGCCACGCAGAACCTTTTTATGTGTAAGGTAACGACACTTTTCTTGGCATCAGGGAATCTACTCCGTGGTGGTTCTGTTCTTGCTTGGTTCTCTGGACATTCCCATTCCCTGAGTGCCTTTGCTCAGGCATTGATTGAAAGTCAGGCCTAAAAGCTGTGGATGGTTGTTTGTGCAGCGAGACAGACCCAGTTTCTGAGTGTGGCTCCTTTCTGCAATGATGAAGACCAGCGGGTTTGGAGGAGCAGCTTGGTGTGCTCCAGTGTGGAGTGACAGTGTCCTGAGCGTGGACTGCAGAGCTGATCAGAGTGGAGTGATGAATTCTGACTCTCTCAGGCATTGAGTGTGGCCATCACTATTTTAAGTGTTGTGATGTGCTGGATGTTCTTCCTCCCCACAGAGAGGGAAGAAAGGTTCAGCCAGTGCCTGGAGACAAAATCCTGTTGCAGTCAAAGGGCTTTGTGTGATCTCTTGAAGAAGGAAGACATTGTTCTTATGTGCTGGCCCCCACCTCTCAAGGTTAGAAGTGGGAGGGGGCAGGGAGGAATAGGATGTTTATATTTGACCATATGTAATATTTAAATATCATCTGAGTATGGCCCTTCTGTTTCACAACTTGTCTAGTTTTTCCAGGACCACTAACTGGTATAATAAACCCACTTGTAGTTGTGAAGGGAACTTGCCAGTACTGGCTTTTTTTTTTTTTATTTTCCTAGGAGAATTCAAGTTCTACCATTGGCACTGAGGATCCCCCAGCCCTTGGCTACCTCCTGAGACAGCTCCATGCTTTCATGGGCTTCTGCTGGGGCATTCCTGCTATTTTCCAGTGGGGCTCTGCACTGTGTGCTGTATGGGTTATGGCACTAAGTAACCTGGCATCATCTGGCAGGCAGAGCATCTCTAGGGACTTAATGGTCTTATATAGCTCACAAAATGAAGTCAGATGATAACTTGAGCGTGCAGTTACATTCTTTTATCTCCTTCTCCTTCTCATCATTGTTATTATTATCATCATCATTATTATTACCATCATCCATATTATTAACAGAACCATAGCTTAAGCATCCCTGTTGCAGAAATAGCCCTCAAGGCCTGTTGTGCCCAGGCATGAGCAGATATTACAAACAAACAAGCTTGTTTGCTTCTGTTGGTTTAAAACAGACTTTTATGGTTACTTTAATGCATCCTTTTTCTTTGTATCTTGAAGGCTTAAGACATTTCCCTGAGACATATCAGTAAATTGGGAGCTGTGCAGAAGGAGTCAGGGATCAGCTATCCCAGCAAAAGGATATTCAGAATCCATCAGATTCTGCAGCCATCATCTTTCATATGGACAAAGTTCCCATGCCTGGCAGGCTGTCTCAGTGTGTCCAATTGCCTGCTTTAACAAACACATCTTTAGGCTTCCAGAAAAGTAAGGTCATTGCTTGGATGAGTGATCTGACACTTGGGAAAGAGATGCAGTGGGATAGGTCTGCTGCTCCCCGAAAAGCGTGCAGGAAAAATAATAGTAAAACTAAAAGATAACATATAAGCAATAAAAATAGCAAGTGTCTCTTCCCAGGCCCATCAATCCTGGCATCATCAGCCCAGCCACGAGTTAGATGGTGAGGGAAAACAGACACAAAATGTGTCTCATTCTAGCACTGAAGATTACATGCCATCAAAAAGATAAAATTACCTGAGACCCTTCCAGATCACCTAAAAGTTGGGGTTGTGTATATGCAGCACACTGGAAATCTAGCCCAATTTATCATCTTCTCAAGAAAGCAAATACTTGGCAGGTTTTGTATTTTAAACAGCACTCAAGGTGCATGAAAATAAATAAATAAGGTAACCTTAAAGTCTAAGCCCAGGAATGAAAATCTGAGCAGACTTCAGCCTTCATCATCAGCTTAGCTCTCTGGGTGTGACAGGCAATTTTCCATTTTAATTTTCTCCAGCAGTAAGGAAGCTAATGGTACATCTTAAAAGATATGACCTTATCCTTGTAAAGCTACCTGGAGCTTGGCAGAAAATAGGATGGCCTCACTGTCCATGAAAGGCTGGCTTGAAGGGAAAAATCCCCTTCTTTCTTGCATCAATGGACTGAAGAATGGGAGGGAAGATTTGATTCTTGTACACCATTTTTATTCTGCTCCAGATTTGATCACTGTGATGGGTTTTAGAGGTACCATTTTATACATTTTTATATTAAGGATGCTCCATATAGATAGATATGACTCTATTTGGCCAGAATAAATATTGTGGAGGGCAAAATTTCTCAATAGCATGCCTGGGTGCAGACTTTTTCCCTCCTCCCAGTCCTCTTGAAGTCAGTGCTTTGGTCATAAAGTTGTGGGTCTTCTGGGCTTTAACATGGCAAGGGCTTTGATAAAATAAAAAGTATAAATTGCAGCCAGAGGTATTTCAGTGAGCAATATGCCAGAGTATCATTGGTGCTGTGACTCTCTCATAACTGTGGCAAGAGAAGATACTGAATTCTGCTATGTTTGTTTCTGTAGGGTTGCTGACATTTAACTGGGAAATGATATGTACAAATATATTCATTTTATACACACACATACACACCCTTCTCTCTCATATGCTGTGGCTTTTAGCAGAGCCAGGCCTTTCCCTGCTAATTTTTGGCAGCAGTTACTCCATTACCGTGCTGCTTCATCTGCTGTCAGAAAATGAAATGTTTACACATCATGAAACTCTTTCTTTAAGATGTCATGCAGGACAGAGCCCACATCACAGCACTGGAGTTACAGGAGGAGTCTTTTCCTTTCAGTGCTCAGCAATGTTGCTGCCCTGCTTTTAACTTGTGACGTGTTTTCATTAGAAATGCAATGTTGCCTCCTGTCATGATTCGTGGAGTTAATGAACTCTGAGCCCCTGGTCTGTTCACAGAGCACAGTCTGGTAATTTGCAAATATTTTTGCTAGTTTTCCAGTCTCAGGGCCAAATCCTGTGTTTCCATGCAAATCTAACCATGGATGGGAAGCGGCACAAGGGAGAGCAGGAGGCAGAGCCCTTCGATCCTGGCACCAGCCAACCTCCAAGTCCCTGTCGGGAAGCAGACGTGGTTTGCACCTTCTGCCAAATGACTTGTCCAAATTCCCATAGCTCTGTGGTTCAGCAGAAAAACTAAACCTGGGCATCACAAATGCCAAACTGATGATCTAACAGAGGACCATGTGTCCTCTGTTTAACTTGGCTTTAGAATCTGCACTCTGCTGCCGTGCACAGGACAGTTCACACATCCAGCTCCAGTGTTGTTACAGGTGCCTAAAGACTTGAGCACACATTGCTGCGTTGGCCTGAACTCATTTCACATTTCAAAGGTTGTCTTTGTGATCAAAGGGGCCAGAGGCTTCTTTCTAAATGAAAGCAGACATTTTGGGACTATTTTGTCACTATAGCCACCACAGGAAAGAGAAGGCTGGGACAGAGGAGTGGGACTGGCAATCAACCCAAAGCAGGCTTCCTTTTTCTGGTCTGACTTTGCAAGACTAAGACTTGGTTGGAAAGAGGAATATCTTCCCAATTTATAGGTGTGCTTAATCAGGAAGATTCTGAAATACAGCTGCAACTGAAATGTAACTGAGAGCACTTCTGGTGGCTCTAAAGAATACTTTTCCGTAAGAGAAGTCTGCTTCAAACAAGCTGTGTTACATTGTCCTTGTACTATTATGCCATAAGTACTTGGAGATACAGAATCAAAGACCAACATTTCACACTCTGGCTAAAGGCTGTGTGTGTTTACATGGACTGGACCACTTACACACAGCTTAGTCATTGGTAAATTTGATTTTAGTATTTCCATCATAACCAAATGCAGGAACTTGGCAGAAACGAAGCTTCACTAAAAAGACACTCAAACTCAACACAAAGCTGGTGTGCACAATTTGAATTGATGGAACAAATGGTGAGGACACAGGCAAAGTCATGTCCTTGGTGTGCTGGCTGGGATGACCCTTAGTGTTATTTATACACTTCATCCAATTATTCTCTGCTGCCAAAGGTAGAGTGGATTGTGATGACCCACCCTTAAGGGGAAGGAATGGGCCTCTACGTGGATGCAGGAAGCAGGGATCAAACCCAGGACATTGCTCTCCTGCTTGAATCCACTTGCTTTTAGGCTGCTAAGCAGGTTCCCTGCCTGCCCCTGAGTGTTTGTGGAACAGTGACCCAGTTTCAGGAGCAGGGATGCAGCATGGCCCTGCCTGGGAGCTGTAGCCTGTGGGTACCAGCATTTGGGGTGAGTTTGGAGCCTCCTGACCTGTGCTGTCAGGGGAAGAGCTACTTTTTGTTTTCCCTTTTCTTGCACACTTGATAGGCTTAAATCTTCCAAAATGTGCTGCATTTCCTTCATCCAAGGGCAAAGCCTACCTGGCTTGGCTGGACTGGCTCTATGTTTATGACTCCTTCCAGTTATGGACCTCCTGCCCGGCTATCACTGTCACCATGGAGCTCAGGTGGCCCTCTGGCAAACTATAGCCCATAGCTCTGTATTTCAAGAGCCCTCACAGATCCTGGCAACCGTTTTTCATGACTAGTGTCAGGATGATCTGTAAAGATACCAGGCAGAGAGAAAGAGAAGATTCAGATGCTGTCAGAAGATGTCAGGCTGTTTGCTAATTTGCTTTAATAGCTGCAATGGATGTTCTGGGTCATTAGTTGCAACTCAGGAAGATTTCAGCTAAGGTCGCTGGCCCAGCTGGAGAGAGCAGATCAAGCTGTTTGCCTCCACATGTGGCTGGTACAGATGCAGATGTTATTTTAGACATCTTTAATGTTTGTTCTGCCTCCTTTGAAGCTCTGTGGTTTTAAGTGTCTGAAGTGAGTGAGCCTTCTGCTGCAGACCCTTGAAATCTATGGCATCTGAGGGTCATGGTTTGAAGCACAACTCTGTATTATTATCTTCAGAAACACGAGGAAGAGATCTCCTGGAGGTGATGTTTTATCGGAAAATAATAATTGACTGGACCTATCAACACTCCCTTGCTCTCTGACTGCTCACCCTGACTATTTACTGATCATGTAGCATGTTAAAGCTGATTTCTGATTTGAGTGATGCATTGATGGGGATATCCCAGTGGCTTTGAAGTCTAGAAGAGTGATGATTTATGGAGGCTGTGTTGCCTTTAGAAAGAGAGGAACTCCATTGCAACAACAGGAGCTCTCAGAAGGCTAGGTCAATGGCTGTCATTCATTCTCCTGAGTCCCATTATTTGTGCCTTCATCCAATAGCTTAGGCCAAATGCTTTCAGATGCCTTATACCCCAGGGAATCTCTGCTATTTTGGGAGCAAAAGCAAGTTTGGATGAGGTTCTGGATTCATATTTGCAAAACTCCTACTATGAGAATCCTTCACCTCAAGTTGCCTTTTGCAAGTGATTTGTGAAAAATTTGAATATCCAAGTCCTATTGTAAAGAGTGCTGTGTAATGCTTATGAGCTTAATCCTCAGTATAATCCCCAAACTTAGTGTATCCTGGAAGGTTTCCTTGAATAAGTGTACTTTGCAGCTACATCCAGCAAAAAGAATAAATTCCTTGAGTTAAGCAGAATGACCAATATCCATTTTGGAATTTATTCTTGCTTATGAGGCTCTGGTCTTGCGTGGCTGGGATTGCCTCTGCATGTAGTATTTAAAAAATAAACATTTTAAGTCCCTAAGAATCTCTAATGACATTTCTAAAAATTCACGGCTTGATTTTTCCCTCTTTTTTTCCCGCTCTATTTTCTGCCACCTTTTTGCACATCTCTCTTACTGGACTTGTCAGAATTCAAGAAGTCAACTGGTACAAATGGAAAAGTGGGGCACAATGTCAAGAAACCTCTCTAGAACTTTACAGTGGATTAACTAGAATGCTTTACAGGTGATTTGATGTAAGAGTGTGGGTTGGTGCTTCTCCTTTGTGCCCTGTGAACAAGATTACTTGCCACGAGCACATCAATCACTTGGAATAAGAAGTTGCAAAAGGGCCTGATCTTCCCTTCCAATACTAGTTCAAAGCCTATATTGTTCCCAAAATCTATCCTGAGGATGGAAAAAAATGGTAAAAGATGCTTTTATGGCTAGTCATAGCTAAAACTGAAGCATCATTTTCCTTTTCCTAGAGCTTTGGGATAGACTTCTTGATATATTGCCTGATTTCTTAATGTATTTCCAAATTCCACAAGATCCTCCATATGACTCCAGTGTTTAACCATCTTCAATCCGTGCTTGCTCCAGACCAATACACCGATTCCATGAGTGTAAAAATTTACCCCTGAAGTACAAAAATCAGAAGAGGGTCCTACAGAGTGGAGGTTACAGCCCCTTTTGATGGGACGGGGGGAACATGCCATTGTCAAGGGACTGGGAGTCGTTTTCCTTGGCATTGTCAGCACCAGAGCTCTCAGAATATTGTTCTTTGCAAGGACAGTTTAACAAACAAACACCACAACTCGCGGCTGACGGAGCATAGCAGCTGAACAAACAGACAAGGGTATAATTTATCCCTTTCCCTGGTTTTCAGTGTCTATTTAATGCATTAGCTAATATGATCCTTACTGTGTGATGTCAGTTGTGACAGAAGCTGCCTCGTCTGTTGTTTTTAGCCTGGTTTTAATTGAGAACAAAGGAAGACAGGACAAGAGGTGGAAGAGTTGGCACAAGAGAGGAAAAAGAGAGGGCTGGATGGAGAAGAGAGAAAAGGCACCGTCACCAGTGACTGTGGGACAGACACACCCCAGAGCAAAAGAGCTGTCTTTGATTAGAAACCTAACAAGAAGTCCTTAATAATCTTGTCTAGATTTTAATTACTTGTTCCTTAGTTACTACAGCATCCTTTTATCTGACCTTGACAATTGCAGCTGTGCCAAATGTGAGCTTTACCCCCATCCCCTTGGTCACAGCCTCTTCCAATGGATCCTCTTACTGGGAAGCGATGGATCGTTCCACAGCACCGGCCCGGCTTCGCTGCATTTACAAACACAGTGTCTTCTCTCAAACTGCCTTCACAGCCTGAAGACACGTCTTGAGAGTGTCTTTGTTGCCTCACCTGAAGGCTCATGCTGGTACAGATATATGTGAGGCTCCTCGTGTGTGGAGACCATGGCCTGTCATCCTGATGGAGCCTGTCTCCTTGTATTCCTTCTCTGGCTTCCTCCATGTTATCTCCTCTGATTTTGGGCCTTAATCCATCTTCTTGCTATTGTTTGTAAAGTTTTTAGCAGAATGTGATTTCCTCCCAGGTTTTGACACATCATGCTATGAATGATAAAAATATATGAAAAAAATATATCAAAGAACAGCTTTTTCTTGTATCAGTCATGTGTTTCTTGATACATGTGGTACCAGTGACTCCCTCACAGTTAGCTGATGACTGCAGGTCATCAATACTGAATGCTTTTTGGTTTCATCTGGCAGAAGGGGCTGCTGAACCCAGCTATTACCACCACTATTTCTATGTGAGTGCTTCTGCAATAACTGTGATTCAAAACCACATGGCAGGACGCTGTAGAGAGCTGGCAAACTATTGCCTATGAGAAAAACTAGAAGAAGAATTTCTCCCTTAAAATGAATTTATCTGATTTCTGTCTTCCTCAGATACACAGATTGAGGCTTAACTGCCTAGAGTAGTTTTTTATTGTTTCTGTCAAGGAGGATGGGGTAAGGGTTCTGATTGAATAAATGATGTGTGTGAGACATGGCTGATGACTGGCAACCATTGATTTACCCAGCTCTAGTTTTCAAACACTGCAATTGTTTTCCTACTTAGTGGCCACTGTCTCTGAAACTATATCATGTGTAAGTACTCTGAATATTTCATATCGCCATGCTTCTTTTTCCCCAGGTTTCTTCCTCCCTTCTTTTATCAGCCTTCTTTTAATGGCCTGGGCTTTGAGTTGTTTTATCACTCTAAAAGAGATTGACTGAACAAATAATGTTGCTCTTTTGTTGATTGCCTGGTTGTCACTTAAATACTATTCCAACATAATGGGTGAGTTATTACTTCTAAGACAGATTTGCTGTTACATTTTTTAGCTCTGGCTTTGGGAAGAAGGAAGTTATCTCAGGAAAAATTATGTTTCTTGGGAAGGAAGAAGATACTGTGCATTTGAAACCAGTGAGAATAGTTGATTTTTCAGTTCAGGATAATACAGCCTTTAATTAACTGAAGAGGGGACTTTCAAAGGTAAAAGTGCAAGTGAGGTTCCTGGTAATCCCTTCTGGTTTCTCTTCTCTCACTTGTATGATTTTGCAACTTTTTGACCAGTGACACAATAAATAAATACTCTTTCATCTTTATTGCTGTAATTGCCTGTAGGAGGAGGATTCCAGAGCACCCAAACAGAATGGGAGCAAGCCAACAATCCTGTTCCCTTTAATGGTGTCTGACCACACACTTTGAAAGCATCAGTTACTCTGAATTTACCGTGAGGAATTTGCCACAATGAGCTGAGATAGAATGCAGGTCTCTATTAGATGTATAAATAATTCCATATTTGTCACATGTGGAAAGCTGCCTTGATGTATGGGTAAAGATAACTGTTTCTTGATGAGCTCAAGTCCTTGAGTTTTAATGCTTTAAAAGATTTATGGATAGTTGCCTGAGACAGCACAAAGCCTATGCTTGGAACAATGTATTTTTAGAACCTATGCATGCAGGTAATAGGCCTGATTTTTATAGCTAAGGAATACCCCAAATTAATGCTGTAATCAATAACAAATCTGAATGGTCAGCATCTCTGAGAGCTAATGCCCAGGAAGAGAAGCAAGTGGTTTTCCTTTTATAAAAGAAGAAATCAAGAAACTGAGATCAGGAAAAGGGAAAAAAAACCCACCACAAACCCTCAGCTCTCCTCTTCTTTTCAGAAAATAAAGGTTGTGCACCTCTTTTAACATTTATAGCTCTTCTAAGTGTGAAGAACCAGCTATGAAGAGGAAAACTCCCAATCAAAGGTGTCTTATCTGGGAGAAAAGGAGCTGCTTGTTTTCAGTCTGAAGAGGTAGAGGTTAAGTGACAGTTTGAAAGCAGCTGAGACTCATTCTGAAAAATTAGCGTGGTGCACTTCCTTGTAAAGGAAAGGAGTAACAGCAGTGTTGGTTTCTGTGCCTCTTCAAGAAAGAGCTTTGGTTGTGTTTGACTGGCCTGTTGTCAAAAATAGGTAATAATACGTACCGTTAAAAAAAACAAACCAAAAAATCCCAAACCCAAAACCCCCTGAAATGTTCTGTGCTTTGGGGTTGCCTGTACTGCATTGCCCTGCAGCAGAAACACAGTGACATCAAAGGCAGCTGTAGAAGGGTTTTTCACAGGGAGCGAGGCAACGGTAAAAAGGTGCATCAGTAGGGAAGTACCTCCTGCCTCAGTCAAAACAGCCTGAATCAACTGCAGTCCCTCCAAATCGATATCCAGGATCATAAGGGATATAAAACTTTCAGCGTTGGCCTAAGGAAATAGTAGGAGCTGTCAGAGCAGATCTGAGAGGCAGGTGAACAGGAACAAGAGCTGTGGGCACTGTGCTGTGCTTGGGATGAGGAAAGCTGGGATGAAGGGCCTCCCAGGGCCACATGGAGAAGGTTTGAGTGGGTACAAGGACTTGTTCTGTGGGTTCTGCTCTGCAGGGCACACCCCTTGGGGGAGCTCATGGCACCAGTATTCTCTGAAAAAGCAGAATTGCTGCCCTGTTCAGGACTCTGGGTGTCAGATGGCTGTTCAAGACTCCACAAGATTCCTCATCCTTTCCAAAGCACATGGAGAGCAGCCTGTAAATCCCTGTTTTATGACTGACTGGAAAACAGAATTTAATTTACCATGTAGAAAGCATTAGCATATTATTGGGATAGGGTAACAGATAGATGAAGAACTGTTCTACGGTGCATGAATATAGAATTATGTAAAAATAAAGTTTAAGAAAAATAGGAAGTGAGTAGATATTAGATGTATTGCAATTGTTTTTTTTAATATAAAAATTATTATGTACTGCCTGCTGAGAGGGACTTTATTAGTCTATCTAAACTAAAGCTTTGCAAATTTGCCGTGGAGGCTGCAGAGAACTGCTGGGGCTTGCAGGAATCTGTCTTTCTTGCTTGATTTTGAAAAGTTATCAAAAATAAAGCAGTCATTATAATTTAGAGGTAACAGTACACAGAAAAGCCCATTTGTTGGTGCTCCACACAGTGAAATGATAATTGTCAGCCACACTTTTTTCTCCAAAATACGAGCCTGTCTGTCTAACCACAGTGTGGCACTAATGGTATAAATGCAGCAGAACACTGATGGAAATTAAACAGCAGCTGGGTAATCATCTTCATAAATGTAATATTAAAAATATCACAATCCTTTAATTTTTGATCTGCTTGTATAAGGCAAAGCTGCATAACAAATGGCTATCATAACTTTTCTGAGAGAAGTGCAGCTTGTGACCAGTTTAAACCAAATTACTCTTTCCCCTCCTGTTCTCACTAGGGCTTTTCCTATGCCACTATTAACAATCTGGTGTACACCAGAATCAGGTCATAACCACTCATTAGTCCCTCAGAAGAAGGTCACCTCTGGTTTGTTGAATATTGATTAGGAGGCACCAGGACACACCAGTCTGAAGCCATCGCAGAAGATGCTCAACTTCTGAAGCATTTCCTCTGCATTTCATGAAGCTCTGGATCAGATCTGCTGGGGCTACTTTCATTTTCATTTTTACTGGCCACTCCCTTTGTCCTTCCTCTCCTGGACAGGACCAGGCACCAAGGAAAGCTGACTGAACAACAAACAAAAATATTGGTGTCGCCCTCGGCCTCCTGCAGGATGGAGGAGAACTCTGACAAGTTGACTCAGCTTTGCCATCCCTCATGGACAAGCCTCCTTCCTTTCCTTCCTCTGATGCATTGCAAGTGTAATGTGTCTTGTCCTGCTGCCAATACCACCACAATGGATTGCAGTGCTTCCCTGAATAGAGATACTGGTGAGTCATTTTCATCTCTACTGAAATTAATTCATACATTTTCCCCCATCTTGCATCAAAATCAGGTAACTTGACTGATTTAAGGTCCAAACTCTCAACTGCTAAAAATAGAAAATCCTTCTAAAGACAGTTCTTGAAATTGGTAGCATAATGGTAAATGCTGTTGAGATGACCTTGAGGTAATAACTTCAAAAGCTGATAATAGGATTTATGCTCTGGTGGTAGTAGGTGTTTAAAAATTAAAGAAGCAAAACATTGTTACAGTATTAAAAAACCTCATATGTTGTCTTAATATGTGCTATAATCCAAACCTGAGTGTGCATAATAAGCTTGTAATTCCATTGATTCATTGATGGGGAGATAACAAACCCCTGCAAATGGAAAATGGATTGTGTGTGAGGAATGCGATGTTGATGGACCTGCTTTGGCGTCTGCTGCAGTGTCACCGTGTCACTGTCCTGCTCCCAGCCTATTACCTGGAGATTGCCTGCCCTGTCAGTGCCCTCGGCAAACCAGGCAGACTTTACAGATGATTCCACCAGCTCAGGCACTGCTTTGCCTTGACCCGTCAGCCCTCACATCCCATACGCTGTGCAGGCAGTGAGCTGTGAGCATGCACAGCTGGACAAGGAGATCCCTGCACTGGGTGTCACACAGCAACCACACCACTTGCTTGTGCTGCTGGGTTTGGAAGGTGTGTTTCTCTGAGTGATTTTCTCCAGTAAGTCCCGCCGTGCTCACAGTAAGAATGTTCAAGGAGTTGACACTTTGTGGTCACACACACACGGCGTCATGAGAAGCAACATTCTAATGTAAAGTCAAACGGTGATGTTGAATAAATGTGAGATGTAGATATAAACATATAAGGGGAATGTTACAGTTAGAAGAAATGAAAGTGTTTAAGATTGTGAAATCAATGGCAAAGGGAAGGGCAAACTGCTCTTCAACTCATCTCACTCCTGCAAAAGCTGGGGCCAAAATACTACATTTCGGAAGGCATGAATCCTCCATTATTGAAGTCAATGACACAAAAAAAATATTCCATACTATTTTGATAAATGAAGGTTGAAGGTTTAAAAAAGCTGTTAATAACATCTTGTCTGTTGGTTGTTTTGGAAAATGAAACAAGCTCTTTTAGACCTCTCTTCCCATCTTTTATGACTCCAAAATCAGCATAACAGTTTATGGGCTAGAGGTAACATCTCACCTCTCCTCTGCTCTCTAGGGAGTCCAGGGTTGTCTTTGCCTTTATGAAACATACCCCTACAGAAAAGGGGAAAATCTATTTAATTTTGTTTTCCATTATACACTCTAGAAAATACAACCTCATCTATATACCAGCCTGTGATGAGGCAGAGAGCAGGAGCTGCTCATCTAATAATCTCCTTGTATCCAATTCAGAATCTTGCGACACTTTCCTGAGGCAACGCTGATCGTTTCTCCATCCAATCCATGCTAACTGCCTTCATAAAAAGTAAATATTGGGCTCATGCAGAATAAGTTTTGCTTTGCTGAGCATTAAAGTCTGCCCTTCTAATGCACACTCTTATTGTCATTCAGAGAAAGTCAGTGTATAAGGCTCATAACCTTTTGGAAACTTCTGTACCATCTTATGGATGTTTGTTTTTTGTTTTTTTTTTTTTTGAAGAGTAATGTGACTGGAGTTAAGGCATTTGCTGTTAAATAAATGATCCTTGTTTTAATTTCTCATTAGTCCCAAAGAGTTTGGGTGGAAATCATAGTGCTTTAATATCGATGGAGCTCTGAGGTAGATTGGTGCAGCGACCAAGAGGTGTTATGGACTTCCTGAATGGTGTGTGGGTACCTGGGGAGGGTGGAATACAACCTGGTCTTGAACATCAGACAAGGTGATGATCTTAAGAGCTTTATTTGCAAGGTCAGAGCTGGAAATACCAGCTGCATTCTGCCCAGGTGTGGGCAGAATTGTTCACCCTGCAGTGCTGTTGTGACATGCTGGTCACCTCCTAGCTCAGCTGTGGGGCCAGTGGAGTCATACATGTGTTTGAGCAGGGCAAGAGCCCTGGTTCTCCTGAACAAAACACTGTTTCTTTGTTCTAAACTAAAATGAGGGCTTCATTAGCTGGGAAATGTAATTTGTATGTGAATTTGAGTCCCTAAGGATGTGGGGAGTTGAAAATGTGCCAAGGATTAACCCCAGGGCAGGATGACCAGCTGATGGGAGTGAGAGGAGGCACAGCTGAGATACATGAGAGCTGCTTTGGAGGGGCTGTCTCTTGGATTCTTGGATGCTCTAGCCCCAAGCTGAGGGCTGCTGATGCCCAAGGGACAGCAGTTTTTCTTTCACATGTCCTGGGCCGGGTGACTTCTTCCCTTTGGAAAGGCTTCTCCTTAGGCTGGCACACAGTGAGTTACCCTGAGTTCTCCCTCATTACTGCCCCTTGCAGAAGCCACTCTTGATGGGGATATGGGCACACGAATATTAATTATAAATACATCAAGATGCAAAATGTGTGTCTTTCAGTCTGTGCACAATCTGTGCATACCCTGCACATGAAGGAATGAAGTACTGCAGGGTTCAGATACCAGTTTTGTGGGAGGAGGTTAAACATTTCAAATTAAGGCAACGTTAGTGACCTGTAACTCAGCACTGCCAGATTGTCTTCAAATTGTAGACCTCAATCTCTTCTCTGTTCATTTTCAAGATAAACCTGACAGTTTTCAGTCCAAGCTGTTTTTTTAATTCCCTAGCCAAAATTGTATGGCACTAAAAATAGAGTTTGTAATAGAAGGTGCAGCTTTTAACTAAGAGGCCTTCAGGATGGCTCCATTATACTTCAGTTCTGTTAATTAAAACCAAGGGGGAAAATATATATAATAGGATTGTGCTAATAAAGCATGAAATGAACAGTCTTACCTTAAGACAGTTGTCTATCTGTTTTTCCTTACTGCTTGAGCAGTTGTCTTTGTCTTCTTCAAAATACAGTGAAATTGAGGGAAGGTTTTTTTTTTTTAAAAAAAGAAACTTCTAAGCCTTCCTATTCACTGTCATTGCGGCATCCTCTGATTTGTCACATGATTGTGTTTATGCATTTTTGGGCAGTGGATGGGAACACAGTGGAGCCTGTTTGAATGGATGCTTCGTGTTGAATTCAGATTGCCAAGTGCTACAGACTGACTCGCTGGAGCCGCTGGATTAATAGGCTGGGCTTTTTTCCCCTGTGTGCTTTCAGGAGAACTTGTACTGAAAAATAACTTTCACTTCTCACCTTAAACCTGAAGGGTTTCTCAAATAGTCTGTGGTGTTGTAAATCTGCAGTACAATTTGTAGACCCTTAATAGTGATCATAATGCAGAAGCGAAGCTTTTATATCAATATGACTATACCAGGGAAGAAAATTGAATCTCTCCCCGTGTTTTCTGAATTAAAATTTAAAACATGCAACAGCAGTATAGATCTAGAAGCTGTAGGTAATGTTGAACTCGATTCTTCAAGCATGGTATTATGCCCCCAGCATTAATTTTTTTCTTGCATGGTTGTACTACATATGGATCCATTCTTCATATACAATCTCTGCATACATATTTTTTACACATTTCCCCCAAATAGAATTGGAGCTCTTATGAAATGGATTGGAATGACCTCAGGTGTTCACAGGGTTGGGGACTAACAAATGCAGATCTCTGGACAACAAAGGCTGCATTAAATACCATTTGAAACATTCAATTTTGCTAGTAAAGTATTCTGTATTAATGTGAACGTTGTTCATAAGAATATTGTTTTTTAAGAGAAAAAATAATGCAGCTGCCAGGTTTAAATAAAGAGAAAGTTCATGCAGAAGTCAGTTTGTCCATGCACTTTCCAAGACAGAGAATTCAAAGGTGAGAGCAGGGCACCGGGTTCAAATGGACAGAGTTGCCTGGCACCAAGTCACCCATGGGACATCTGCCACTGACAGCAGGCAGCACAGCTTTCAAATGGGTTATAAAATCCTGGCAAACAAAGCAGAGGCAAGATGTAAAATACCTTAACTTCTGCCACTTGCACGACTCAGAGAGACACCACTGTAGAAATAAAAAGTGATATTCTGAGTAAGCCAAAATGAGAAGACATGCATTGCAAAGTGCTGCTCAAGCATATAAAGTGCAATCCGGCCACTAACTGGAATGAAATATTCTGTTAACTGCTGTGGGCATCAACCTCGTGCCACGGCAGTGTCTGCACAGAAGAGCTGGAAAGTTCTGATGACTTATCCAAACAAGTCATTAGAGACACTAAGGTGAAATTTTTGGAGAATAGCTGATCAATCCACCTAAAACTGCTGCTAAAAGGAAACAAAAATATATTTCTTGGTTAGAGTTTTGATAGCTGAAGTGAGGTTTTCCCGGAGTTGAAATGCATCAGGTTTTTGATAGCCATTATTAGATGAAATACTGTCGGGAGACTCAGCCCTGAGCTGATCTTGTCTCATTTTGCCAGAATTAAAGGGTGATTTGTGAGGTTGCTGTGGTGGGAGCAATACTAATAATTTTTTGTAGGGCTTAAGATTTTATTGGGTGTTGTGCAAGGGAAAATGAAAAATCTCAATGTATGTTCTCGTGTCTAAATTTTTAAAATGTGTAACGATGGAGCTTAAAAACTGGGCATTCCTTTTGGTGTGTGACTAGTAAAGAAAAGCCAGCTTTTTGATCATGTACTGACTGTGAAATATTTGAAAGTAATGAAAATAGCTTGGATAAAGTTTTTAATCTCAAATATTAATGGTTGTCTGTATATTTGTCTGCTTGAACTGAAATTGGATATTAATTTAAAAAAAAAAAGGAAAAAAATGTGAGCCCCAGACTTTCTGTTCCTTCAAAAGGAAGCCCCAAACTTTTTGCTCCTTCAGTGATGGTGACAAGATTGTACTGAATGCACTGTGCTTTGAGCTGCCAAGCCCATGGCTCGTGACAAAGCCCTGGTTCTTCCAGGAAGGAGACTGTAAGCCAAGCTTTCCTCTGCAACAGCAAGCAAAGAGTTACAAGGGGGGTTTCAGGGTCTCTTGAGACATCTGGAGTTGTAAATGGGTTGTGCCTGATACGGGAAGTGGACCCAGCCCCCCAGGCTTCTGGGGCAAGATATCTAATGCAGTCACTGGGGACAGTCATAATCACACACATTAAAGCCTTATTTTATGCTACAGACTGTGTGACTAACTTGGCTTGACGTGTCTGATCTAGATTTTTTGTGCTCACAAAGCCTTTTAGCCATGCTGGGAGCTGCCTGGGTATTCTCCTTGTCTCTGCAAGGTGCTGCTGCACACTCGGGGTCCTGACGAGTCCTCCTGCCCTGGCTGCTGTCACCAGTTTGACTATGGTGCAGGTGCACCTTAAACTTGTGGCATTTATTTCCATAGAGCTTTTCCATTTGGGTTCACATTTAGATTCTTAGGAAGTGCTAACTGGGTCTTTCTGTAGTTGTTTTAACATTGTTTTTCTCTGTGGAGTGAGAATCTCCAAGCACACCCCAGAGATAAAGATAAGATTTGAAACTGGGAGCCGTATGGTTTAAGAAAAATTCCAAGAGAAATAAACAGCAGGAAGGATTTGATTTTCAAATCATGTTAGAGGGAAAAGTTTATACAACAAGAACAGAAACAAATTTGTTTGTTCGTTTGGTGGGTTTTTTTGCCAGGCTTCAGATTCAGGGTATCGAATGGATTATTATTGGTTCTTATCTAAGTTTAGAAAGAGCTGTGAATATATAATGAATACAACAGAGAGATTTCAGTGTTTATTGGTTTACTGGTTTATTGATGCTTCACTTGCCTGTCTTTGCAAGAGGTACCATTTTTTATGAAGACTTGGCTAATCTCCAAAGGCAGTCTAGATTTGTTCCATTTATTGCTCTTCTGAGTTTGCCTTTTGGCAAAAAGTCTTGGATCAGGAGCCGTTTGCATATCAAGGCTCACAGGTCTGCTTTGAAAACCTGCCAGGTCTTGGAAGTCATGGATCCTCTCACTATAAATTAAGGGAACAATAATTGCATGTATTAATTCTAATTCTTAACACTTTTTTGGTAATAGGCATACTTAATTTTTCCATAACTTCACGTAACTAAGTAAAGGTTGCATGCAGTGTTCTGACTTTCACTGAGGGGAAGTACAAGGAAATACTGCAGAGGAGGAGGTGTTCTGGACATAAGTCACAATGAAGTTTAGGTTTAGTATGCTGATAAGGCAACAGCCAGCACAACACTGGTCATGCTGCTCTGATGTCTGTAGGGAAAGGTCAGGTGGAGTTGTTTCATCTCTTTCAGAGGGTTCTGAAGCTGCTTCATAAATGATGGTTTATGTTGATCAGTGAAGCAGAGACTGCTGCACAGACTATTAACTACCAGTGCAGGAAGAAAATCCCCTAAACATCTCTGTTCGTGGGTGGAAGCAATCCCACTCGAGCAGCACAGAGAGCAGCCAAGCAAGGACAGCTCAGGTTTGGACTCATTCCTGTGGAACCTGTGAGCTGGATGAGCAGGCTGTAAACATCCCGAGGCAGTGGCCTAGAAGGGGTTAGCTAAGGGTGGCTTTTACCTCCTATAAGTGGCTAATTAGAAATATGTCTTCTGAAGGAGCTTCAGCCTGCAAGAGGGGAGGGAAGGAGCTCTGGAAGGAATGATGAAGTGATGCTGATGAGCAGACAAAGCAAGAACTGGCAAATAGTGGGAGTAAGAAAGGCGCAATCAAATGCTTATAAAGGGCTCTCTTGGGCTGGAGAACAGGAGTGGGAGGCAGGAGGATCTACTGATGGCACCACTGGAGCTGATCTGTGGTCATTGATCAGTGTCTTTGCTGGCTACTTGTTGAAAACAAAATGATGCTGCCTCTTTCCGTTTTAGGAAGGAGGAACTGAGTTTCTCTCCATCCAGCACCTCCTTCTGTACCTAGATCCTCATTCCTGTGCCACAGGAGAGCTGGACTGGTGGTTGCAGAGAACAGTGGCACTGCTATGTCAAGCCAAGCACCCACAAACCACGAGTCCACTGTTCACAACTCAGGAATGATGGATGCACATAGAGCTCCTCAGAACAGAACAGCAAGGCAAGTAAAAGCCCCAGCTTCTGTACTTATTTAAGATTTATCCCAGACCTATGCAGTGCTCCTCCCACTGAACCTCAATTCCAGCTTTTGCTCGTTTGGTCCATTTTTGAGCCAAATGCAGAGGTGGTCTTTTACAGGGAGAAAGAAAATGAGTGCCCTCAGCAAGTGTGTGTGTCAGTGTCTGGCATTGCATGTTCCCTTAACAAACAACCCACAAATGAGCTTTTTCCTTTTCACTATAATCTCTCGATTTCATAAGCTGACCAGCTTCTTTCAGCTCCTCTAATTCTCTTATATGTGCTGTAATTGCTTTATTAAAATTTCCATGAACATATGGAAATTTTATAACAAGTTTCTCAATATGAAGCTCAAACAGTGACTGTTTGGTTCTGTAGGCTATAGATCATCTCTCATATGCTTTTGAATCAAATATTGATGTTGCTCTATATTATAATGGGGTTATATTTCATTTTCTGAATGTCACATTTTTATTAATTTCTGATACTGGTGCCATACTAAATATCTTATTCATTTGAGCACAATCTTTTACGTCCAGAGTATAATTAAATATGCACTGGACAGGTGTGGTTTGCATCCTGAAATGACTTATAATGTTTATAACTTTTGAGCTGTTACATATCCTATGTTTCATAGACAAGTGTGCCATATTCCACTTAATGCTCTGACAGTGAGGTTCTTCGGTTGTTGTAAGGCATTTATGCATATTCTGTATTTTCTATCAGCATTAAAATTGCTGTTCCTTTCATTTAACATCTCCTTTTTGCTTTGCCTCAGAATTTTTCTCCAGCCTATGACAGTATTGATCGTGTCACTCACCCTTTATTAACAAATTAATTTAGTTGCACTGGTAGGACTTACATACTAATTGTAGTCTCCTGGATCAGCTTTCCCAGTGTGACACTTCTTCTATGAAGGTAATGCTTAGGAGATTAATTCCTGCAGTGGAAGTTATATGGACAGACCTGAACAAGTGAAATGTAAAGTCCCAAAGTCTGGGAGGCAAATAGAAACCCCTGAAACGTCAGCTGAGATGTGAAGGACAGCCTGACTTGTCCCTTGGGCGTGTTGCCTCCTGCTATTGCAGTAGTGCTGTGGGGAATAATGCCGTGAGTGACTTTGCTCTGGAATTGAAAGCAGGAAGGATGTTTGAGTGCAAATGGATACAGCTCCTGTTAGCTGCTGGTGTGCACAGAGGTCAAGGGAATTTGCTTGGTACAAGATATGGTTCATGAGGCTTGTGATTTCCTGCTTTGTGCAGTTTGCCTTACTTGGCGTCTTCTGCTAAGATTAAGGGGGGTGCCAAGCAGCTGAAGCCAAAATGTCAATTGTGTGTTTTGGAAAACTGAAACATTCTATGACTAAAATAATCTTACTTTAATAGCACTTTTTTAAATCAAGGGTGCAAGAAAACCAAGTCTTGCATAGGGATATGGTGTGAACATGGTCAACAAGGTTTAAAATTGCAAATCAGCTCAAATATGGAGCAAAATCTTTAGGTTTCCCTCTGACTAACCTATTTTAATGGTGTTACCTGCATAAAGTTTGCACTATTTTCTTCAGTCTCCAAAGATGGTAAATGTTCTTATAAACCGTTATGTTTTCAAAAAGTAAAAAGAACAAAGTAGTTTCATTTCAGTATCCCTTTAGCAGCAATAATGAATCCTCTGGCACTCTTAACTAAGCATTTAATGTCAAATTTACCTTTCACCCTTAACTCATCTAGACATTAACTGATCTATAAAATTCACTTGAGGATTCATTGCCAATTATAAAACTCTTGTTCTGAAATGTGATTTTTTTATATATTAAAACATTTTAATTAGGGAAATATCTTCACATCAAACAAGTGATAGATTAATGATCGACTGTGAATACATCTGGTTCGTTCAGTTTTGCGTTTTATTACTTTGTGGACTAGTCAGATAATATCCAAATTCTTCTGTCAATGAAACCAATGAAAACCCTGACTAATTGTTGCAGTGAATGGCCCCGATCTGCATTTTCATACCCCATTGAACAAAACACAGCCCGGAGCACAGAGGAAAAGGTGGCACTGGGGAAGCTGTCAAGGATACAAGTGTCATAAAACTCAGCAACTGGGCTTAGTTAAAAGTCCTTGGAGCCTTGCCTTGCTACAGGCAGGAAAAAAGATGATCTCTCCTGCAGGGCAGCACCATGTACCTGAGCCCTTTGCTGAATTCTGATGAAAATGTCCCTGGTTTGGCCAGGTCAGGCCATGTGTCCATCGATTCCGACTGCTGGGTCCTGCATCCCCCTGCCCCAAGAAGGAGGGAGCCACCACAGAGACCAGTGCTGTCACCATGGTGCTGGTGGCATCCCCATTATGCTCATGGGTACCTGCATGATCAAGCCTTACCTTCATCTGCAGCAGGAGCTAAAAACTTTGGTGTGTATCTGGGTCTACTCATCCCAGGAGCCAGAATTTCTGTCCACGGACTCTACATCATACCTTCCAGGAAGAAAGCCCTCAGTGAGGGATGAGTTAGAGCAGAATCCCTCTTCTTCCCCTTATTGCTGTCCTAATCCTCCACTAATCCACCCTTCTTCCCCTGTACTCATGTGCCATTTTCCTCTCCCCTTCTATTCCCATCTGTGCCACCAAGTCACATCATTTCTCCTCCAGTGCTCCCTGCAGCCTGAGGTTCTCGATCCTGTTCTCATGTGCTCTTCAAGGCTTTGAAGTCCCTGCTCCCATCCTTGATTCTCAGAAATCGTCTTTTCCCTGAACCCACTATGAGCACAATATTTTGGAGAAGAGTATCTGAGGATGGAGAGTGAGTTCCCACTATGCCTCTGCTCCTGTGGGAGCAGGTGCTGGGAAGGGACTGCAGGAAATGAGGATTTCCTTACCCCCATGCTCATGTCTCTGTCCCATGAGCATTGCCACCTTCAAGTCAACACTGGGCATGTGGGGTGTTCTGATTGTTCCACGGTTCTTATTTCTCCCACGTGTCTCTTTGCCCTCTTCACTTCCCTCTTTCTTCACTTCCCTCCTGAGTATTCGATTTTTCAACAGATCTTTTCACCAGGACTGAATGCTGCTGCTTGGTGGGAAATATTGGGGTTTGTTGGGGAGAAGGTGACACCCATTCCTTAAGAGGGATTCTGATAGAAGTGGGCTGGTACTGGTGCTCTGGAAGAAAGCAGGCTTAGGGAGCCATCATGGAAAAGCAAAAATCAAGTCCCCTCCTCCATCCAGAACGAGAGGAAAATAGGGCAGACTTCTGCTCTGTTGCTTGGTAGAAGTTTGCTGGCGTGTTTTATGGAGGCAGGCATCATGGGAAGATTAAAAATAAAAAAAACAGTGAATTGCACAGATGTCTGGAGTCAGAGGGAAGCTGCTGTTTGGGGCCCTTGATAGGACAGGGAGGTTTAATGAAGTGCTGCCTGACTGACAGTGCCATCCCGGAGTCTGGAACTGCTGACCTCCGGCGCTGCCGGGTGTTGGCCCATTACATCAGCTTTCACAGGCATAACCATCCCCATCCGCCGTGCTCTGATATTATTTGAAAGGAACTGAGGTGAAAATACTGTCAAGACTCCTCTTTACCTTGAGGAAGGAGTGGAAAGAAATGATGTGAGAAGCTGCATTTGCAATGAATCACTCCCAGAAAATAGTTTATTGCAGAGACATCTGTGAAAGCAAACCCGGGATGAGGAGCACACATTTGAGTCCACCAGATCTATTAGCTGAAGGTGTCCAGTATCAGCAAGGATCAACAAGAGGAGACTTTGCACTTATTGCTGGAAAAAATGTCAGTGTCCCCTCAGGAATTCTAGCTGCCCTTTGATAATAACTGCTAAACCCCTCTGTTCTCAGGATTTGCAGGTGTCAATCTAACTCATGTTTTTTCCTCACCTGTGAGGTATATTTCAGTTCATGTTTTTTCTCAAAGTTTCTGTGAATATGCCGCAAAAAAAAAACCCAAACCCCAACCCAAAAACCACAACGCATTTAACCCGCAGACATCAGTTATGTAGATTTTAAATGTATCATTCATACAGGGTATTAAGCATAAAATGGGTTTACTCCTGATCTGAAATGTTCTGAATAATACATATTTAAATGCTTTTGTATTTTATGGGAAATGAGGCCACAAAGGTAATTTAGATGTTTCTTTATGATGGTTTATCTCAGTATTTTAAAGAGGTGTATTACTGTGTGAAGGCTTTAAAAAAAAAAAAAAGAGACAAAGGAAAGTAAAGCATTGTAACCTCTATTTGCAGTGGTTGATGACAGTGACTTGGAAATGTTAAACAAGAAAAATAAAAGGGATGCAGTGTTCTGTGATAGTTTTGTGTATTTTATTGACAAATGCTTTGATGTTGAAAACTCCCATTGTGATATTTTTTCAGAATGGAACACTTCATTTTTTTATTATCCAAACTGCTTTGAAAATGTGTCATTGTTTCCATGTTTACAGTTTAGGTAGTATAATAACAATGTTTAGGGGAAAAAAAAGCACTGAACTCTTTTTGTAGGGGCCAGAGACATTTTTTGAGAGCGAATATTTGCAATATTAAACATGTATTTTCCCCTGAAATGAGGAAGAAGAAACAGTCAGTCTTGGGTTTTACTGTGAAAAGGGGAATTTTGCAGTGGGCAACTGGAATACCGATTGTACACCCCTGTCTCAGGGAAATAGATTCTACAGCTGCTTTTCAGCTGCTGCACACCCAGGCTATGGGAATGCCATTCCCAGAGCTTGCCCTGCAATGCTGTAAACTCACCTGAGCACTTACACTACGTAATCTTGATACTGGGCTTAAGAAATGGGCTTAAGATCACCATGGGTACGTCCTCTGTGCTAAGTAGCAGCTTAAATATATGTATTTTCCAGTCTTTATGAAGATTTGTGCAGCTTTCTCTAGGTCAGGAGCTCGAAGGCAGCTCAAACACGGCTCCTAAATGCTGCAGTCTGGGAGTGTCTCTGGTGTAACCACGTATCAGGAAACAGGAGCTGCGTTTTCTCACCTTGCTCTTTGTCAGAGATGGAGCCCTTTGTGCCAGGAGAAATTGGAGCACGTTTTGTTGGGCTTTTGGCTCCATCTGGGATTGTCTAAATGTTCCTAGCAGGAAACAACAGTTTTGGTACATGCTCCTCTTACGCCTCGGAGCATCTTGGAGCTCCCCAAAGTCAGAAGGTTTGTCCTGGATTTTTACTGGTCTTCTTACTCTGTTGTACTCGAGCTCTGTGTAGGTTTCGAATGGCTGTTGATACAGAAATTTATCCCCCAAGGTGTTCTTTTCTTTGTCTGCAGAAGTTTCTGTCTTTCGGAGAAGATGAGTACATTACCCTGCCCAAATAACACGTCTGTGAGATTGACTGGGAGAGTGCACTGTGAGCCATGCACTAAAGACACTATAAATAGTGAATCATCTGTCGCAGACAAACCAGCTCCTGTAATGGAATCACTTGGATAGGTGCCATTTATCCTTATCATTTTTCTAGTAAGAGTTTTACATTAGGGGAAAAAGACATGGAGAAATGTTTTTGAGCTGCCTGCCCGTCATCCTTGAACCAAGATTTATACAGGAACTGATCTTTGTATCTTTAACATTTATTGGTATTAACAACACAGGAGTGTAACAAATAGTCAGACTCACCATTTTTGCAAGATATCAAAGAGGTCAGGAATCACTTTTGTTTCTTTTTTTCTTTCTTTCTTATGGGAATCACAAGGTCCTTTATGAAATAATACTTGGGAGGAATATGAAGAAAGTCAGAAAAGCTGCTGCCTTTCCTACTGAACTTTACTAATTTAGCAAACTTTACTAATGAGTCACACTGAAAGGAGCCAGGTGAATGAGAATGCAATTATTTACACTAGATTTGCAACACTAGATGTGTACCCAGCTTAAGGAGCATCCAGCTGCCTGCCCTCATCTCAGGTGGTGAATTCCCACTCATGCTGTGGTTGTTCCGGCAATTGTATGAGGCAGCAGCATAAATTAGAGCAATAAAATGGTCAGGGTGGGGCAGGTTTTAGCCTGGGTAATTTTATTGATCTGCAGCGTGGCACCACGGGGTGGCATCACAGGGAGGGAGCAGATTGAGATTGAAATAGAAATGGGAACGGACAGTTGAGGGTGGAAGAGTAGAAACTTAGATTAGTTTTGATACAGTCTTGATATGTCCAGACCTGGCATAAATAATTAGCAGCACGTGAACTGTGTAACTTGTCTTTCACTGTCTCATCTTGTTTCCTATTTTACTGGTCCCTGTAGCTCAGAGTGAAAAAAACCTAGCAATTTGTCTCTAAATGGTGTTATTGTTCACTGTACTGTATCTTATGTATTAGAGTCAGTGAACAACCTGGTGGACATAGGGGTAGAACATGGGAGAGAAAGATTCAAAACCAGCAACAGGAGGGGAGGAGCTACCTCAGGAAAATAAGGTGCTGTAGGCAGCTGAATCTAAACACGAGTCGAGAGTGATTGTGTGGCAGGAAAAAGACAAGGAAAAAACCAAATGTGAGATGCAATAAAAAACCAATGATGGCAAAAGTAAAACAAAACGGTTTTCTGACTTAAGATCAGTCATTTTATTGATTTTTAAAATAAAAGCTCTATTTTATTATGTGTGCCTGAATACACCAGGAAAACCTAAACCCTCAAATGCTCGTATAGCCTCGGGCAGCCCCCAGCCCCCTGGCCAATAACTCTTGTGCTGCAAGTGCAAGAGTGTGTGTACTCTGTTTGCAAGGTCGTTTATCAACAAAATCCCAGAGAACTGCACGAAACGGGTCAAGAACAAGCCCTTTTGGCTCTACACTAGGCAAATCACTGGACTTTTGTTAGAACAATTGTAAAAAATCAGGCAGAAAGTTAAAAAAGATCCAGTCCAAGGAGACATGGTTACTACTGTGTGTGTCTAGAAGTTGCTTCTCAAATGTGGTTTTGCAGCAGTTAAACAGTGACATACCTGTGCTGCTCAGATTTGTTTGACAGAGGGAATTCAGGGATAAAATCTCTTTTCAAACAAAGCCATACCAAAGACCATGAAAGAAAAATAAAGACAGATGATGCTCATTGTGTGTGTCTAGAAAAATATGAATATGGTAATGTCTCTATATCTGTGAATTGTGTACTTCCATTGCCTTCAGTGGAATTGCACCAACTTATCCTGCTGAGCATTTTTACTGGAGACCCCAACTCTGCCCTGAATGAATCTCCTGATAACAAATTTGAGAGCTGTGAGTCAATAACTCAGATGCCAAAATGTTTGTAGCACATCTAGAACTCCAGGGTACTTGATCCTACCAAAGAGCCCTTTGTTGAGGACATTGCTGATATAATTGCAGAAGGTGAGATGGGTTAAGTCTGCAACAACTGGTCACTTGAGCCCTCTTTAGGGAGCTGAGAAAGGCATCGAGTCTGACGGCACTGCTGAACTGTCTCCACTGCACCCTGGGCACTAATTCACTGCCCAAGCGTGGCTGTGGCATCTCTGAGCTGATGTGAATGTGATCCTGATTCGTAACCAGGACGAATTGATGGACGTTATTGATGGACGAAGGTGGAGTCATTGGGCATCTGTGCTCATTTGGAGCAACTTCTGACCAGTGATGTGGTGGACTGTGGTTGAGAAAGAATTTGGCCTGTGGATACTTGTTGACTGAGAGATGTGGGGTAATCCCACTAATTGTTCTGGCACCCTAGGACTGCCTCCTCTTTCCTGCACCTCATTTCAGAGTAGGAGTCCTCCGTGGGGGTTGTGTGAATACCTGCAAAATTATTTGAGACAGTGAAACAAACCCCTTTCTGCATTTTGAAGGGGAAGAAGAATTTCCCATACAGTCCAGCCCTTGGTGCTTGTTCTGTTTGCCCCTGGGGCTCTGAATTGAAAACTTCTGCATTTGGTCACACACTGTAGTATTTTAAGTAGTCTTTTCAGTTTCTTTCTGGGGTTGATATTCCTTGTGCTTATACGCAAGTCTTATGTTGTTGTTGGACTGTGTGTGGTATTTGAAGAGAAGGGTAGAATATCCAAAAATATTAATATTTCACTTCAGACTCTAAAATTCCTTCATGCGTTTCATAAAAACACCATTTGAAAGTGAGCCTTCTTGCTGAATGAAAACTGAATGTGTTTTAAGTGAAAAGAATGATCTAATAATGGGTTTATCAGAAATTTTCATATAATTAGTGTAAAAATAGGTATTTATGTTTTATCTCATGTAAAGAAAATTACTAGGATTTGTAAAGATTTGAGAATTTTTCTTAATTTTGAGCAATCCTTGTACTAAGAACTTAGTAGGGTATTCCTGAAAAATCTGCATATGATCAAAATAAAATTAGGTTTCTTGAGTAGACTTAAGACATGACTGAGATTAGTACTTGAATACAGCTTTTCCCCCTGTTAAATACTGGGAGCAATCCGCAGGATCCCAGTGACAGCTTGCTGCATTCAGTCTTCTTCCTGACACTGTGCATGAATTGAGTCACAAAAAAGGTATTCAAATGCCACAGTAAGTCATGATAGAAAATTCTACACAAAATTCTTATCAAAACAGAGCTTTCATGCTTAAAAACTGCATCCCTTACTCAACTCAGATTGAAACTCTGAGATCAAATGGAAATGGAGTAGAAATCTTTCCATGGGCTCTGTCAGAACTGACACTTGACCACAAGGGTTCTGGATACACCTAAAAGTCGGCAGGCATTGCTTTGTGGCTGGTAGCAGGAAGGACAGATAAGTAAAAAATGAGTCAAGGATGAAAGGGGAAAAAAGCTTCTTTCCATGTCACAGACAGTAGTATTTGTAGGTGTAACTACAGTGCCCTTGAGTAAGAAGAATGGCAACGTTTCCTCCATAGTGCCTTAGACCTAAATTAAACTGTGCTTTGCTCAGGGAATGCGTAAACTGAAACACTTCTTTCTTAACCATGGGCCATTTTGCTTGGCAAACTGCCTTCCTATTTAAATGGTGAAATACTTGATAAAACTATTCTTTAGTCTGGAAGTGCTTCTACAAAATTAACCCATTAGTCAGCCCAGGACAGGCTGTCAGTGTCTGCAGTGATGTGACTGGTGTTACCTGTTGACTGCCGTCAACCTGATCACTTCTTTTTCTGCTCCTCTGTATTACAAAAGAAAGTTAGCCATTGAAAAGTTACTTTTGTGCCAGTGCAGAGGCAGTATCTCAAAGGGGAAGCTTCTCCTGATATTTATTTTACTTATCTGAAGTGAAATGTCCCAGTGCAGAGCAGAGCAGCCACTACCTGTGTTCCTGCCACACGGATGAAGGTGTCAGTCAAGATAATGACTATTCCAACCCAATCTGGTCTCTTTGTCTCGCCGTCCCCTTATTCCTTGACGTGCTATCATACCCACACCTGGAAAATTTAGGTCAGGCAGGCTCCTTTCAGGCAAAACAAACCCAGAAGAATCCTCCAGCAACAGCCCCCACAGTATTAGCAAGGGATGGGGACAATTTCTCGACGTGTGAGGAAGGTTCTCAGACTTCCCTTCCTGTGAGTCATTGTGAAGACCAGCATGAAAAGTTGTGTGGCTCCCACACCCACACACCCCCAGCCTCCCTTGTACCGACTCCTTATTAATGGAGGCATTGCATTAAAAGGACTAAACCTTCCCTCAGAGGATCAATTAGCAACCTTAAAATAGAATAAAGGAAGACAGAAGCCCTTGCAGAGCCCTTCTGCCTATAGCTCTCCTTCTCAGTGAAAAATCCGGGAGTAAGCAAGAGCCTGACAGATGATGGAGAGGCTTCTGTCCTCATTCCCTTTTAACACTTCCTTCACTGTAATTACTGGAGTGTTGCTGGTCACAGCAATCCAGTTAGAGTTGCAGCAGTGCTTCTATTAACAGCTTCTATTTCCAGGGCTTTCAGCTCAGCTGTAAATACTCGCTAACAGGGACGGTTTGGCACACAAGGCCTCACTCAAGGCACAAAGTTCAGAATGATTTTTCTATGCAATTGTTCTAAACCTCGATATTTCATGACTGCACGACAAAACCACAAGTTTTGCAGCAGTTGCTATGTCTATGACTTTGAGTGAAGAGTTCAGATATAAAGTCCAATCTAACCCTTGGATCTGCCAGAAATACCTTATTATCTCTACCAATCAGTTGGTGACATATTGGGAAATGCTAGTGTTTCGATAATTAGAAGGCAACATGGAGCTGCAAATGAATACTGAAACCTTGCTGATGTGTATAGCAAAGGCAGAAGGCTTAAAGTATCCCTGAAAACGTCCAGTGCAGACTTTCTTATTTAGGAATTAATCTAAATAACCAAATGAGGTCATAATTAGATAGTGTTGGCCAATGTGTCTTTAAAATTTCCTGCTACGTTATTTTTACTTTCCAATTCGTATTACTGCCCTCCCACAATTGCCTTGAAGTGTTAAGCTTCTCAAAAATGTGAAATACGTTTTTCAACACACTTTGCTATCAGTAATTTGACGCAAAGGACAAAGGACACAAAAGCAAAGATTTCACGAAATACCTTTGACTTTACCACATTTCATTATATAACATCTCGCGGAAGAGGAAAATGATTAAAATGTCTCAGTCCAAAAAAGTAGTTGGAATAAGTTGCAGATTGTGTATGTTCAGCTGCCCTTATACAGCTTTGATTTGTGTGGCCAGCACTTACTCAGCAGTTCAGTATAACTCTTATTGACCTTGGCAGCTGTCACATCGCTCGCTGGATTTTATGTCGCTGGAGGTGTCAGTGTTCAGGGGAAAGATGTGCAGAATATGCGCGGTTTTATTTGCAGGTGGGAATGAGGTAGAACCCAAACTGCATTTCCAACAGCATTATTTCACAGATGACAGTCACAGGAGACCTGTGACCAACTTTAACCTTTTAATAGTACGCATAAATTAAGGCTACAAGAGAATACTGAGCTGCCAATTATAGAAGCTGTAGTTCCAGGGTCTTTGATTAGAATATTCTTCCCTACATGCCCCACGACAAAAATGAATTCCGAAGGCTTTATGAAACAGTTTCTGAGAGCAGAAATTCGTAGAAACTTATCTCCAAATAAATTTAAGGTGCAAAGTAGATAACTAAAGCTTCCATTAGCTCCAAATACTCAGAGTGAGAAGGTGGAGCAGGAAGTAGACTCACATTCCAGTTTCCTTTGTTCCTTAAACAAAAACCTGATGCTGTTTTTTGGCCTACAACCCCTCCTGCAGAATGCAAAGAGCTAAGTCTGAGGCTGACCTTCCCAAAGGCAGTCAAGTTCATCCTCAATCCTTATCTGCATAATGGTTCTGCAATAAACAGATGTGGCTTTGCAGTATTTGTGGTATAAAATATAATGCTTTCCAAATGTCTTGGATATCCTCTAGAGAGTTTGCCAGGGTGAGTTTGGATTTCAAGTCTGAATGCTGTTGTACCTCAGGGCTTTCTTTGGGATCATGCTTCTAGGTGGTGTGTAAGATCCTCAGTGCCCACAGCCTGCTCTGAACCTTGTGTGCTCAAAGGGCTCAGCACAGGGGGCTCTGTCCCCCTCTGATGTGCTGGTGGCACAGAGGAACCAACCTCACGTGTTCAACTCTTACCCAGCCCTGCAAGAGACTTGTGGGAGCAAGACCATTGATGCTCAAAACAAGGCTTCATGAAATAAATACAAGGATGATGATGTCTGTGGCTTGGGGGGTAAAAAATCCCCAGTGAACCATTATCCTCATCTTCATTTTCCTGGCAGTTTTGTCTGGGAGGTGTATTCTGTGTTTCTTGTGGACTATTAGAGCACTTCATTTGCAGAGGAGTCTTTGTGTCAGTTTATAAGAGAACATTAGTACTTGAATAAGTACTTGAGATGAGTCCCATATAGCTGAAACCTGTATGCACATAGATTGAAAGTGTACAGCTGACACCTCGTACTTATCCTGCCTGTCTCTGGCTTCAGTCGTGGTGTGTGGAGTGGGAATGAGCTGCTGCAGCAAACGAGCAAGTATCAAAGGGTTAAACGCCTTCACAAAACCCTCCAGCAATACAACCTCTGTTCCTTGCTCTGCTGATTTTTTCCCTTTTTTTTTTTTTTTTGGCATATTTTTCATTCTGTTGATCAATCTGACCTGCCAGTGCATGTAACCCACTACTGGGCATGAAATACGCCTGAGAAATGGCTTGTGGATGTTGCCTGAGGAAGTTGCCCACAGAAATGGCCTCAGCAGTAGCTGCTGCAGCATCGTGCCAGCTCCTGCAGTAACTCTTGGTGACAGATGTCACCTTTTCAGAATGGCCAAAGCCATCTGTGACGCTTTTATTTTGACCTTGTATTGATTAGCCCTTTGTTTTTTTTTAAAGTTCCAGCAAATAACAATGCTAATCCAGATAAAACAAGTCACAACTGAAGGTCAGCATTATCTGGATGCTCCAGCCACTTGCTGAAATGGTACCTGAAAGATTGCTTATGATTTTAGTTTACTTTTAAGAGGGACCAATTTATTGATATCATTCTCTAAATGCTGATTTCAATAACTGATAACAATAACTGCGGTTGTGTGTGATTTCCCAAAAGATTTAAAAATGCAACAAGTCATGTAAAAATGGATAAATTACAGAATTTAAAAGCTGCAGACTGATTTCGGTCTGTGCTACACCAGGCCATTTTTCTTGTATCCTGTGTTTACATGGTGTTTTTTAAGCAAGTATAGAATAAAAAGCAAAATAGCCTGAAGACACCAAATATGACACCGTAAGAAGCCTTGTATGGGTGGGTGCATGTGAGCCACTGATTTCTCCTACATGGGTAAAACTTAATAGTTCCATCCTGTGTTATATTTTCAGTATTTTTAATGGCAGATATTGACTTAGTTTTAGTAGCTGTGATGTGAGAAGTGTCTAAACCCTGACCCTGCAACCCCAGACATTTCTGTCATAAAAAGCTGAGACAATTGGAGACTGATATGGGGTTTTTGCACTATTTCATTGGAAATAAATTTTCATTGACCTTTGGCAGAAAAATCTCTTTAACTACAGCCCGGTCTTTTACTTCCTGGAGAGTTGGAAATCAGAGTTAATGAGTGTATATTGAGGTGAGAAACCCTGGTGCCCTTTTCTTGGAAACATGCACCCCTCTCTCCTTAATGTCACAGGGTGGCTATTAGGAAAAGCTCGCCGGTGCTACAGAAATGAAGAGCAAAGCAGTTGTTCTCTCCCTTGCCCTCTTCTAGGCAAGAAATTTTCAGTTTAATCTCAGTTTTAGGGTGGGGGTTTGACCTTTCTTTTTTTTTTTTTAATCACAAAGAGAAGTATTCAAGCACGTTCCCTAAGACTAAAATATATAAGATGGTAAGAGTTTTAGGGTGTGGAGCTGGCTGAACTCACGGGCTTCAGTTGCTTAGTTTTAGTTACTGTGTTTAAACATTATGGCTTGGGATGCATTTCTGCCCTTCTACTGTACAAATGCTGCCAGTCCCACCCTCTCTGAACTCCTGTGTGAATTCCATAGGTCTCCAAGGCGGTAGAAAACAGAGTGGGAAATACTTCAAGCCTTACCAGGTGTGTTGTGGCTTGTCCTAAGACAAGAGCTTTCCCCTTTAGAGTCGGCCATGGCTGTGAGTTGAAGGTGTGCCCCGGACACTCCATCGGACACGTCCATTCCGGCTGCTGAGTCAACAGAGTAGGGAAGCAGAGCGTGGCCGTGTCATATTAAATAGTTTTCTTTGCAGATCCTTCCCTTCCTGAGTCTCTTTGTGCCCCTGATCTTATCGATCATATTGGCTGTGCTAATTTAGCAGTCCTTTGGGCTGATGATCGTAATTACAACACACAGCACAGCCTGAGTAAACAGGTCCATTGCAGACCTAATGCTTTTGGCTGTCCAATGGCAAATAAACACGTTTGGCAACTAGTGCTTCTTTAATGACTTTCACTGGCTGCTACAAACCCTGAGGAGCTGTTGCGGTGTTGTGCAGAAAAGGGGAGTTATTCTGTGTGAGGTTCAGCTCCGTAGACTTTTGCATGTAGCGCTAAAACTGTTGTAGGACTGAGTTCTTTTGAAGCAGACAGACATTGACAGGATTCAAGATAATTTTTATTGTGCCTACCTAACTACAATATTGCTATTGTTACTAATAAGGTAAATATTTATGCTTGACTTTTCTTTGACAGCTATCTTGGAGTAGCTGTGTCATACAGTTGGCAGAGTATATTTTAAATTAACATGTTTGCTTTAAAGTTCAGTGGTAAAATACAACTGCAGAGGAGAAAGTTGCATATATTACAGACAGTAATTGGAAAGAATTATAAAATTCTCTGCTAGGAAATTGTGATGAAAGAGCACTTAGATGAATGACAAATGAGCTGTTCAAAGTTTGGGTGACGACAAAGGTAAGGCTGTGTGGGTGAGGTTAGTTCTCTTCCCTCGTGCACATGCACTGCAAGTACTAATGAGTGATCCCCCCTTGCACCTTGAAAGTCTTCTGCTGCAATCAGTGGGCAAACCCCATATTCCTTATTATTTTATGCTTTCCCTCAAAGGTGTAAAACCCAATACCATTAATTGCATTTGGTTTTACAGTGTGCTCTGGTGCAAGCACACGGATTCTGTTCCTACCCCAATATGACAACAGAAGCTGGACAATAACCAAAAGCCCTTATTTCCATCATTACATTCCTGTCCCAGTCACTGTTTCCTTAATTTAGCTGGAAGGTAGAATAAATAGTTCTGCTTTCCAAATAGATGTTGTGACTTGGAGGGATTTGTGTTTTCCCTTCCTGGCACAGCACTGCAGCCCCTCCCAGGAGCAGTTCACTGGGGCGCTTGGCAGGTGAAGCCCTTGGTCCTGGGCAGCTGATCTGTGACCCCCCCCTCCCCCGGAGAGGGTGATGGCCACCAGCTGCTGCCCACTCTGCCAGGTGGCTGGAGTTTTGATGACAAAACCCACCTCTGGTCCAGGGATTGAAGCCTTTAGCACTCCTGATGAAGTCCACGGGGACTTTGCAGAATGTCACAAAATCATCTCCTAAATTATCCTTTAAAATCATTTAAAAGTAACATGCCGTCAGTTCTGAAGTAAGACAGGTACTTGAAGGCAAGTATTGAAAAGGAATTTAGTGATCCAAGATACGTCTTTAGGATGCAGCAAGGAGGAGTGATCAGTGTTGGGAAACAACTGATGTGATCAGTTTTAACAGCATATTTTTCTGTCAGTTTTAACCAGGCAGCTCTTTGGATAAAGTAGATTTAGTGGGAGTTCTGGGCATACCATGATTCATCTGGCTGGAGCACTTAAACATGTCTCAGCAATTTGTTTTTACTTTAAACAGCATTTAAACTCAATCTTTCAAGTAGGTACAGGCATTATTTGTACATTATTTAATCCCATGCAAGAATTTCTTCAGTTTATTGCTAGCTGTGATACCCAAATCAGTTTGCTGCCAGAACATCAAGTACTGTCTGATCTAATACAGCTTTATTGGATCAAGATTATACTGTAAGTTAGGTCTACTTGTGAAAGCTTTTCTATCCTGTAGACAAACATTTAATATCTGAACTCCCTTGTAAAGCTCACTTTACAAGAGAGATACTTCAGAGAAAAATGTTATCACCCCCAACGTGACTTTACCTTCAAGTAAAGTGCTGAAGTGGAAACTCTCATAAAATGAACAGAAATAATGTTTTCCCTTGGATGTGATCAGAAGATAAGTGTCAAGTTGGGGAAGTCCATTTCTGGCCATTCCTGCTTTTGTTTTATTGGGATGTGACTGTTGAGCCGTTGCCACTGTCGAAGCCTGCAATGAGGTCAGAGGGATTCTCCATCTCCTCGGCCTTCACTTGATTTGTGGAGTGCTGCAGTACAGACTGAAATGTAACAAACTGATTAACTATAAGGAAACTTTGGGCCATGCTCTATATGCACGCACAGATATAGATATAGCCTCTATATTTTCCAGTTAACCTTTTACTAAGTGCAAATCTACTTTTGGGATGATAGCTCTTATTGATCACTATAGTTAGAGGAAGTCTGAGTTACATAGTTCCTTTTTGGTTTCTTTGGCTGAGCAGCCTGTCATTGTGAGCTAACGCTTTGCAGAAGAAGAATGCATGCAATTGTGAATACATAGGAGCAAAGAGAAGAAGTTTTTCCAGAGTGTCCTGCTGTGACATTATCTTCTCTGTGGAGGACAGCAGCTGAATTTGCACTCTGTCAGGGAGCTGAGAAGTCAGGCTCTTTCATATGACCCACAACCGTTTCCAGAACAGTCTGAAGGGCAGAAGATGATTTTTTTATTCCTTTTATCTGGATGACAAGCTGCAGACAGCCTGGTACAGATGTAGGTTTATGTGGAGAGATTTCCAGGCAGGAAGATGCACCCTCTGTTTTTTGCCCTTCCTTCAGTTTGCATTCCTGCAGGTTTAAATGAGCAATGCATGCCTGAGTGAGGAGTAGCAGAGAAACCACCTGATATAAATGAGGTTTCCTCTCTCCTTTCTTTCCTACCTGGAGAAATCTAAATGAAGGATCATCTTTGTTATTATGGGACAAGATGTGCCTGGTTGTTCTGCAGGATTATTTATGAAGTGAATGCCAACAGGAGAGTTAGCTCTCTGAGGATCAGTGCTCAGGTCTGAGCTACTACCTTTGGCACAGTAATAATAGCACTGTCAAAAAGTGGAGCTTTTTTTCCCCTTCAACCTACAAATCTCTTACAGCATATATTTTCTATTATTTAAATTCTGGTATGATATAACTCAGCCAGCACACTGTGCAATCTTCCTCAGGATTAGATCCTTAAACTTTAAACTCTGGAGAAAGTGCAGGCATTGAAGCATTTTCATAGAAGGAAAGAAGGTTTCTGGATAGTGTAGCTGAGCTGAATGCGTAGTCGCTGTTACGCATTGCGGGGAAGTCCTTGGATAGTGTTGAACACAGTTCAAGGGAGAGCTCTCAGAATTATTGATATTCCAACCAATAAATGTCTGACATTTACCCCTCGAGAGGATGGTGACTCTTCACCCTCCAGGTGCACTGCAACTAAGACCCTGATGCAACCACTGCTCGCAGGGCAGATCATTGAGCCACATAGACTTCAAAGGTATCACCTGCATGAGAAAATGGGATTTAGTGCAAGGTTTATAAATATGCTATAATTAGACCATTAATTGTGTCATCTCTTTTGGCACAGCAGTTGACATTGCCTGTACCTGTAAGTATACATGATTTCATGGTTTCATTTTAACAAAGGTTTTGTGTCACACTGAGGAAGTTTGACATATGCAATGCTGACAATGTGGAAACAAGGCCAATCTAAAAAGACACAGACTGTGCATGTTAGTTAATTGGCAGATGTTTTTTCCTTCCTTGTTGCAAAAAACCACTTTTAACAAGTATTAAAATTGTGTGTTTCCACTGGCTAACAGATTTTCTGAAAACCGAATGGATATTAGGTCGATTTCCTATTAAATGAAGAAGAATGAATCTGAGTATACAATGAGACTAGTAAGCAGCAGGGTTTATTTTTAGATTATACTTTTAAAGCTAAACACTATCTTTAAGTCCAATAGGAATGTGCCATTTCTTTCATTACTTTTTTACACTTGATTTCTTTTGGCAGGTTAAGACAGCAACTTTACATGAAATGGATGATTGGTTGGGAGACTGTGAATCCTGGTTTCCAGGTTATTTCTTTTCTAATAAATCATTTATAGAAAAAGTGGTCTTCTGAAGTTGTCTCATTAGTCTTCATTTTTTCTGTCTTTTCTCAATTTGGTTTTAAAAAGACTCTGGTTAAATAACCACCATCCTCTTTCAAATTCATGGGTGCAACTAACCCCTCAAATGAGCAAATGACCCCTCTTTGATCACTGGTTCAGAATTTGGCTCTCACTAGGAATGAAACACTGAAATTCTTGTTTCTAAGCCTAGAGATGAGTTTCTGCCCTGTATTAAGGTCCCTTTCTGCCTCTCTCAGTACCCAGAGGTTCATCACTGGCTGTGCAGAGGTCCTTACCTGTGCACTGACTGCTGCAGCCAGTGCTGCACTGAGCCCAGACTGTGAAATGTTCTCTGGTGCTTGTCAGATCTGGAAATAATTTACTGTGCAGGGGGTCAAAATGTCTTCTCACTGCCACTGTGCTTGTAAGCACAAGTGAAACTTTAAAACTACCTTTGTTCTGCTTTCCTCAGCAAAGGCTCTGGACTTCCAGCTACCTCAGGCCCTAACCCAGTGCTCTTGCTATTTAGAAACCCATGTAGGGTTTTGTCTTTCATTCATATTGCCGCTAGGAATCAAATATTTAATCATTTACAAGGATTCTTTTCAGATTTCTGCATGGATGAGAAAGCATCAATCAAATTATGGGCCCTTGCTGGCAATCATATGGACTCGATCTGCCTGCTAAGAGGAGCATGAATGAATTCAGAGTAACATTTAAGAGAACAAAATTCTTCTTTGGTCCTCTCCAGATGAAACTCTGCTACTGTCTGGGGATTAAGGTAAACTGAATAGCTTGTGAGTTCTTCTTCCTATTCCCTTTCTCCTCACTGTGTTTGCTCTTGAAAATGAAAGAATGAAATCAGCAAGCGAGTCTCAGATTTTCTCTAAAACTTCAGTCCATTTAAGCCAAGGTGCCCTTTGTAGGAGTTAGGAAAGCACTGAATTTCCCTTGATTTATTTTGATTTGGGCTCGTGTAATCCTAGATACAAAACTAAAGAGAAAAAAGCTTCAAATTCCTTAGACACTTTTGTATTATATCTGGAAATAACATAAAGGGAAAAAGGAATTGGTGGCTTGTTGTGATTCCCCCATTTCCAAGTGCAATAGTGCAGTGTCTCGTTTGCTATCCCTGTCTGACTCCCTTGCCATGGTGAAACAAGTCAGAGCCCATCACTGGTCACAGGGTTTCAGAGATGACCAAAGCTGACACTGAAAGGGGGAGGCTGCTCTAAAATTTGTCTGTCAGCTGGGAGTGTTTGAAGGTATAAAAACAAGTTGGGGCTTCCTGCAGCTGCTGGCAGCCTGAAGTGTTAAATGGGAAAAGGAGTTATCAGGGAACAAACAATTTTTGACTGAATCAACACCTCAGGAAACAGCAAGTTGTTTTTAAAGGATTTCTGAAGATCAGGAGTAGGTCTAAAGGAGTCATGGAGTCACTGAGTCATGTACAGAAGATGCCTGACATGGCATTATACTTCTCCATTATACTTCTCCACAACAGCTGGGAACAACCCACCACGTCAGTTTTCCTTTGGTGATTTTTATGAGCAATTATTTTATTCCAGGCATGAAATTCCTCTTGTTCATGTTTGAATGAGTGGTAGTATTGACTCTGTTCTCTACTGATAGATAAAATTTTTTACGGCTTTGATTTGAGCATGAAAGGCAGGTTCTGGGTGTTCCTCTTTAAAGTGCTGTAGTCAGACCCTCTGATGGTAATTGTAGAATCACAGAATGGTTTGGACTGGAAGGGAATTTAAAGACCATCTAGTTCCAGTCCCCCTGCCATGGGCAGGGACACCTTCCACTAGCCCAGGTTGCTCCAAGCCCTGTCCAAACTGGCCTTGAACACTTCTAAGGATGGGGCAGCCACAGCTTCTCTGGGCAACCTGTGCCAGGGCCTCACCACCATCATAGGGAAGAATTTCTTCCTAATCTCTGATCTTAACCTGCCCTCTATCAGTTTGAAACCATTCCCCCTTGTCCTATCAACCCACCCAGGGATGTGGTATTAGAGATGTGCTGTGCCTTTCCATGTCTGGGAAGTGCATGAGGATTTACATGGATTTACCAACCTGGTGTAAAACAGACTGGCACCAGTAGCACTGGTTCAGCCTTTCAGATGCTTTTCTCAATGGATGCAGCCATATTTTTTTGTCTCTTTGTTCAGAAACTACCTTAACACGTGTGTTGCAAATGTCACTTAGCTACAGAAGAGCAGATCCCCAATCAGTGAGGTGTGTTACCTCACCTGCTTAGTGAAGATAAGCGCACAGGTACAGCAAAAAAAGGGAGCACATGTACAGTTTCCCCACTTCTTTACATCCTGCTAAAACATGTTGGTATGGAATCTTGTATTAAATGTTGTTTAAATCATCTTTTAGTTGTGTAAATGTTCACAGCAATGAATTTTAGAAGGTTGTAGAGAGTCTGCAGAAAGCGACTGTTTTGCCCTTTGGGCTGTGAGGAAAGGCTTGTGCTGCATAAACGGGAGAGGGAATTAAGCCATGTCCCAGAGCTGATCACAAAGAAATGGAGTTGCTGGTGTATGATGTGGCTCACCTGCCCTTACTGCAACATGAAACCTTGGCTCTGCTAGGAGCTTCCCCCAAAACAAGGCAGTGAAATCCTTACACCTCACACTGAGAGTTACATGGAACAGAAATAGTGAGAGAGAATTCTCCATCAGTTTGGAACTCTGAAAAAAAGTATGAATCTTTTTCACTTGGAGTAGTACCTGCTTGTATTTTCTGGTTCTTAACACAAGAGATGTCTTACTGGATCAGACCAGTGGTCTGCCTGGGGGCAATGGAGATGCCCTGCCCTCCTACATGCTCATTCTTCTCCTAATTCCCCAGAATAATCAAATTATGAATGTTAGAGAATGATTTTTAAGTGAAAGTAGATAAAATATATTACTTTAATATTGCATTCATTTTTACAATGCCATCCAATTCCACCCCAATTAAATAAAATCTCTCCATGGGAGAATTGCAAATATTAAAGTTTTAGGGTGACGTACAAAAAAGTGATAACTTTTAATCTCTTAGCATTCACAGTTAGTGATCACTCACAATATCTTCATTTAAGTATATCTCTTTATTATCTGCTGTCAACAGTTGTATTCTGCAAAATGTCATATCACAGGTGATGTGTTAGGTGGGAGCTACCATCTGTCATAGACATGGGACATACGAGTTCTGTTGACTGTCAAGATGCTGCTGCAGAGCTTGTAGATCCATATTAGACTAGGAAAAACCCAAATTACAGGTAGTTTTATGTTATTTTTAGTTTGCACAGGTTCCAACTGGTGAATTACCATTAGTTGTCATTGCCTCACTGATGAATTCATGTCCTTTTAAATTATTTTTGAATGTGTGCCTACAGGCTCCAGCAGGCTCCTTGAAGTAATATAAATGAATAAATCAGCAATAAGTACCCACCACACTGTTACACCAGGGGGTGTAAATGGTTTAGTAAGGAAGCACTTATTTAATATTAAATATTTGTCTTAAGCTGCTTACCCCTTCTGTATAACTGACTCTTTAGCTGCTGTTAAAAATGCTTAATTTTAAATGTGCACAAGTCTCTGTGTGAAAGCTGAGGGGTGTGTGGAGAAGAGCTTGTGACCTCTGGGAGCTCAAAATGAGGTTTGGGACAGGAAACAAATACAGACATTTTAATCATGGTTGCTGCTAGGGCTTGGGGTTTTTTTCTTTCCTTTTTTTTTTTTTTTTTTTTTTTTTAGTCTGAGTAGTTGGTAGAAAATGACATGATGACAGTTAATTATAACTAATCCTGCAGCGCTTCAACACAGACTAATAAAAAGTTCAGAGAGTTCCACCAGCAGTTAGTTATGTCCTTAGGAAGCAACGAGATTTTGCCTAAAATAGTTGTATTCTTTCTTGGCGTCTGAAAAAACACCACCCCACATTGCTTAGTAGGTACATCTGATATGGTGCTGAAAACCAAGGCTGCAGTGAAAGAAGGGATATTTCAGCATCTGTAGGTAGGTTCTAGGACTACAAAGTGTCTTTTACAAATAGTTTTTTTAAAAAAAAAAACAAACAACCAAAAACAGTTACAGAAATGTTGCTCAAAAGAACTAGAAAGCAGAGAAAGAAATAACTAGGTTAGGATTTCGGAGGGAGGAAAATAGTATTAAAGTTGGTAACTGTTGCCTTAATCAGTTAACAATATTAAGGCACTCTGCAGCAACGCTGCCTCCAGAAGGGTTTGGGTCCATCACTCCCCATCCTGCTGCTGCTCCTGCTGGGCACAGGATGGCTTTATGGATTATTAAAGTGGGAGAATGTCTCAGTTGCTTCACAGATCACCTGGTTTGTGAAATGGCACCAATTTGGAGTCTTAATGGGAGAAATGTGATGGAAAAAAGAGGAGCAAATACACTGAACTACGTACTAAATGTTGTTAGGAGGCTGCAAAGTGTTTCTGCGGGAGGACAGCCCGGGTGGGGAAGTGAAGTCCACAGTAAGCAAGCCTTGAGGAGAAATGAACCTGAACACCTGGCTTCACTGGAAGCATCAGACAAATTCCCTATCGTCCTTAAATGCTCAACAAGAAAAAAGTAGGGGATGATTTTTAAAACCTTCTTAAAATTAAAAAAGCAACAAAAATAGTTTTGAACTTGTTTTGTGGCTGTTCTGGAACTTCACTTCAGCTCTTTTCTACATATGTCCCACTTACATAGATATGGACGATGCTTGAGTTGAATCCTTGGAATTGAATCCTGTGGAATTGAATCCTTGCTATTGAAAACTAGTTAAATTTAGTATGTTATTTTCTATTCAAAATTGCAGAAAAGTGCAATTTTAGAAAGTTATGAAAAGCTTGATAAGGTGATAGAAAATTGTGTATAATGCATTTATTGTGTTTGCATGTACAGACAGACAGGATGTATAATCAGGTATTCTAAATGATTTTCAAAGGGACACAAGGTGCATACAAATTCTGAAGAGCACTGTGATGCTTAGGCATTAATCAGGGAGCCCCTGGAGAAGGAGAGAGACCTGGTATGAAGGGAAGGCTCTTAGCTGACTTGAATATCCCCCTCATCTTTGGTTCTTTAGGCAAAAAGTGATGACTGCTTTTTAGTGCAAGAGAAATCAGAGGAACCTTCTGAAACACGTGGCTGAATATTAAGCTGTTGGCTGGATTTCTCTTCGGTCTTTAATCCCACTTCTGTTCTGTAATTCTAACTGAGTTTTGTCTTAAAAAATTGCAGCCATTTATAGTGCAAAGACTTTTTTGTTTTATGTTATGTTTTTCCACACATAACTGGGAATTTAATAGTATGTCATTTAAATAATAAATTGTAGCAAGTTGAGTGTTTAAGGGAAGGCTGGATGGAACTCCAAGCAACCTGTTTTAGTGGAAGGTGTCCCTGTCCATGGCAGGGGGTTGGGATTAAATGATCTTTAAGGTCTCTTTCCACCCAGACCACTCTATGATTCCATGATTCTGTAGTATTATCAAGGCAGATTTTTTTATACTGTTAGAAGTGCTGATGTGCCCTGACTTTGTAAAATATTCACAAGATAAAAGCAGCCAAATCCAGTAAAGTGTGGTAGTAAGGGAAAGCTGTTTGTTGTGAGCGTGGCTGGGTCAAAGCAGAGTTCTGCAGACAGCTGGAGGTGCTCACTTCCCACTGCCATGTTTGGAGGGACCCTTCACCTCTTCCATGGGTCCTCAGAAGTATGGGACAGGACAAAACCTCCATGAGACAAAGACCTTCTTGGGAACCTCCTATGCTGGCTGTATCTGCAGAGCCCAAGGCGTGACTAAGGATGACAGGCAATAACGAAGCAGCATGTTAAAAATAGCAAGTCAATTCAACATCAGCATCAGAATGCCATTATTGATTGTGCTGAGCAAATCCCTTACCTTGTATTCAACACTTAATTAAAGCAGTGGGATAGAGGCACTAATAGAGAGGAAAAAAAATCCAAAGCAAAACCTAAATAATCAGAACATATCTTGAATTTCAGTTTTCCACTCCACAGTCATTGACAGATTTCAAATCTAATTATTAGTCACAACTGTGAACCTTCTCTATCTCTTATTATCACTTTTGCTACTAAATAAGTAGTATGTCATGACAAAAACCCCTTAACACTTGACAGGTTCCCCATCTGTTCAATTATTGCCAGTTACTATTTTCAGGGAAGCCCATTTCTGAGCAGGCACTTGCTGCTCTTTCTGTAAAGCAAGACTCCAATCAGGAAAGGTTAATAGCTTGTGAAGAGCCTCCATTGCAGCTTTTCTTGCCCTGCCATGGCTGGTGAATAGGTGGCAGATGCATTGCTTAGTGCTGCACCCTATTCATGTTTTTCTTTAACCTGCATGCCATGGTGCTTAAAAAGGACTTTTTCTTACACACGAATACAACTGTTGTGTTTCCTTGAACATTAACGAGGGTATCACATTTTTAAATTCCAGGGGCTTGAGCCAACAAGATAATTGGTCTTTTGTAGTAGTTCTGGTCTGTGCTTTAATTCAGTGATTATTTATTTGGTAAATATTCCTCCTTCTTCAACCCATCATTGGCATTAAAAGGTCTGATCCTGCATTCTCAAATATGATCTTGAAATTTGAACAGAAATGTTTCCTGATGGTCAGCCACCACTGCTGATGGAGCTGTCTTAGCATACAGAGGATATGTCCCAAAAGGATCTAGAGTAAAAATAGTTAAACCCCTCCTTTGGGGGAAGGAATGTAGGACACTGGTTCTTAAGTTTAAATGATAAAGCATTAAAATTGTTTTATAACAACCAGTGATGTCTACACAAATCCACTCTTTCCAAGTGCATCTGGAGTGTTTTTTTTATTTTTCTCCTGTGTGATATGCAATCCCTGTGGTATGGTACACAGTAGGGAGTGGGGACAGGAGGTTCCCATAAGGTGACAAGGGAGCCGCTGGATGACAAAGATGTGATGGGGTTAAATCTCCACTGATATTTAGGTCTTACTTGCAGTTTACACCCTCCACTACCTGTGGATGTGTAACAAAGTCATGTAAAGAGGAGCTGTGTGTCCCTTGAGAAACACTTGCCACCATTCGTGGGACACAAAGAGAAGAACTTGGGTGGAGAAGAATAAGAAGGGACAGGTGGGTCGTGCATGAGAGGGGGCTGGTGTGCTGATCAGCCCCTGCAGGGAGGATTGATTTCAAACCCTGGTTCATCAGTTATTTCAGGTCAGGCAGGGATGCACGCTGGGATTTGGGATATTGTTCTCAGTGATGGGTGGTGGGTTGGGATCCTGACTGGATCTACTCACAGAGGTGTACTCTCACTGGAATGTTAGTAAAGGTGAATATCCTGCCTGCATTTCTTATGTTACTAAAGAAGTCATAACACAAGGATATGTTCACAACGGGACTGCCATCAATTATGCTGGTGCCTCGATAAATCCATAATTAAAAATAAATTATATTTGATCCTTAATAGGACTAGTATTAAACTGAATGCCTGTTTAATCTCTGTTAAATCTGCCACAAAGAAATGACACCACGAGAAGTGTGAATGAATGATATCCTTTTTCCCCCCTTTCCCTGACTCTAATTACACATGATGGCACTTGCAGTGTCCCTTGTTAATGCACAAAATTGGTGCAGCAGGGGAAATGCAAGCTTCCCTGTGCTGCAGTCTGTTCATTAGCATTGATTTCTGAGGCACTGCCCCTAAGGATGAGAGGATAATTTCTTTTTTCAGTTTCTCATGATCACAGCTTGTAATAGACTATTAAAAATAACTTCTAAACCTCGGTGTAAGTTCTGAAACAGTGAGAGATTCAAAAAACTCCTTGTAATCCACCTTTCCATGGAGCATTAAAGCCCAGCTAACCACTCCTACTTTGTGCCTGTCCTGTGTGTAACACTTATCTAAAGCTGTGCCTTTGGGCTGCAAATCCATTGTGTCAGGCTTTCATTATCTGCTTGACTTTCTGCTGCTTTTCCATGGTGCAATGTGAAAGCTGATACAACTAGAGTAAAAATGCCATACTTCCCATATGAAAAAAGCTGTCATTTATTTGCAGTTACAACATCCTGGTAAAGAGTAATTTGTTCAGATTTTCCTTTTCTTTTCTTTTTTTCCCCTTCTCCTCAGTTGTACTGGCTGTTGTGGTACGGTGTAAAAACATCCCTACCACCACACTTACAAAATCTTCCTTATGAAAAAAAATAGAAACCTGATCTATTCATCTAACTGGCTTTGCTCTGATTTATACACTCCCTTTTATTAACTTTGGGCACAGGAATAAATGCTGAGTATTGGTGAAGAGTCCAGATATCCTGACAGTTTCACATTAATTATTATTAAAAAAAATGCACCCAAGGCATTTTCCGTAATTTGTTTGGGGGCTTTTTTTGTGTCTTCCTCTTTTTAAAAAAATGGCTATCTAAAGCAAGAATAAAATTTAAGTCCAACTAGCTTCAGTAACAAATCATAGTATGTGCATATTAATGGTGAAGAGTGAGAAAACAAATCATAGGTGAGCCCTAATTTCGACAGCTCTTCATCTGCATTACTCCTGTAACTACTTTAAATAACATAAAAAATGAATTATGAAATTATTATGAGAGACTACCTAAAAAATGCAAGATATATTGATAGGAACATTCTGTAACAGTTTGTTCACCTTCCACTAATGCTGCAGTGGGAGGCTCTGAATTTTGCTCTGAATTTTTGCTCCCTAAGAAAAAGACAAAACCTTAGTGCCATGTTTTTGTGCAAGCTTACTTCCTCACTTTTAAGCCTGGAGTACCATGTTTTGAAACTGTTCTCTGTTCCTGTGTAAGCTTTGTTCCAGCTGCTGTGCAGGCAGGTTGGTTCAGGTCCCCGAGGTACGGGGTACAGGAGGAGATGGCTGCTGTGCCCATCGTGCTGAAGATGGACCTGCCTGTAGTCTGTGGCTTTCTGCCCAGCTCTGCTGGAACTGGCTGTTGCCTCGCGAGCTTTGCCAAAATTTTTCACAATAACAAGCTCCAATCTACATAACACCTGGCCTGTACAAACCAGGTCATTATGAACTTGATCCAAGCTGTCATTCAAGCGGCTTTGTTATTCCCTTCTTAGACTGAGCCAGTCATCCATAAGCAAGTGCTGGTTTAAACCTTCCAGCCCTCAGAGCACTTGGGTACCAGTTTTTTTTCTTTAAGCCCAACCAGGCAGGTGAGATCCATGTAACAGGAGGATCACCAATAGCAGAAATATGAAGAAACAATGAGTGATCTGGGCTAAAACCCGGCTTAAGAGGTTACTCTGAGTTCCAAGCTCCTTCATGCTCTGTGCTTTCATTTTCCTGTTGCTGCTTCTTGTTCTCATCCTTCAGCCTTCCCACTCAAATTGAGAAAAATAGATTTACTTAATGTATTTCTTGCATATTCACCCCATATTCCTGCACATCTTTCAGGTATATATAGTCCTCCATGAATATTTTGAGGAAAGCTGAAGTCTCAAGGAAGAGAATCAAAGCCAAAATGTGTGTGATGAAGGGAGCTGGCACTGACCTGCCTGTAGGACTGTGAGGACTCTTTTCTTGCCTTCTTGTGCTGCCTCTTCTTTTGATCAGTGCTACTCTTGGGCTGCAGGGAAGAGTTTAAGCTCCCATACCCAGATGCTGGATTAGCTGCATTAATGGAAACTCTACATTGGCAAATTAAGCTAAAAATTGCAGCAGTGCAGTTTCCCAGAGGCTTCGACTCCAGATTAACCATGAGGGGTGAAATGTGGCTATTCTTGGCAGGCAACAACACGAGGGCTGTGGGGAGGCAAACAGAATATAGTCCAGGGCCAGTCAGCAAAAAAACAAGTGTCACTTGTGAAAAACTCCTGACATTTCAAAAGGTGTTTTCCATTCTGTATCAGACAAAAAAGAGACCTTTAAAAAGTTTTGAATGAAGAAAAGAGAACAGTGAAGGTGGGGCTGGTGCAGTGTGGGTGGGTGCCCTCTGTCACTGACTGTTGGCCATTTGGGGTAGGGCTCTCTGACCTCAAAGAGGGCTGAGAAAAAAACCTTCTTGAAACAAATTGTCTTTGAGGGAGCGTTTCCACTTTGACAAATTTTCGCACAAAACTTAGTTTGGAACATTCCTGACCAGCTTCAGTGCAATCTCTGGGGGACTCTCCTTCCCCAGGAAATGTCTAGGATTTTATAATTCATGAGAGCAATGGGTAGGGCAGAACCTAGTGATAGGAAACCCGTGTTTCAAGCTCTGATCTGTATTTCATACCTTAGGATAAGTATCGTGACATTTCTCTGCCTTCATTTCTGCTCTACTGTCTCTCACCTTTGTAAGGTAGAAGGACTGTGAAGTATGAACACTGATTTTTTACATAGCACCTGGCACAACAAAGTTCTGGTTTCATTTGGAGTTTGTAGATGATGTGAACAATCCTTGCATGAGGATTTACCAGTATTTAATATTTTGGTAAAGAAAAAGTAAACCAAGGAACATAAGTGATGCAACCATGTCCACTAAACATTATATATGTTGTTCTTGCTAAATGGCAAATATCCAAGAGAGCTAATTTTCAGAGCCTGAATAGGTTATCCCTGGGGTACAGAGTGAGCACAAAGGTCATCTATTAGTCTTAAAGGGCCTGATTGGCACTTGTTTATACCAGCTTTATATCATAGAGTCATAGAATCATAGAATAATCCGAGTTGGAAGGGTCCAACTCCTGGTCCTATGTCAGTGGAGTTATTTCCTATTCTCAATAGTTATAGTTAGTTTCACACACAACACAGTGTGAGACTGAACCTTCTTTAAAAACACAGAAATTAGAACAGTCCAAAAAGCAGGAATAAAAATTGTAGTAATTTCATTGTGCACACAGTCACCTATTGCTGGCTGAGTTGGATATATGCATTAATTTTTCCTCAATAACACCTAAACTTAATGAGTAGGTCTCAAAGAAAAGGATTCTGCTGAATAAAGCCTTGTTTTAATTTTAAACAGTGCAGATAAAGTAAACTGAGATCATTCACTTTGTGTATTTAAAAAGTGATAGGTTCATTATCCTCCCTGGATTCAATAAATATTCCCTCCTTAGTGGAGGACTTCCACCGGTTTGGTGATCTCTTGTGCTAATTACATCCCTGAAAATATGACTTAGATGCGTTTGCAAGAGAAAGGCACCAGCATTCCTTGGGCAAAGCTACTGATTCTCTGTGTGGTTCTGGGCCCCTCGGTTCAGGAAGGACATTGAGGTGCTGGAGACAGTCCAGAGAAGGGCAATGGAGCTGGTGCAGGGTCTGGAGCACAAGTCCCGTGAGGAGCAGCTGAGGGAGCTGGGGGTGCTTAGTCTGGAGGAGGCTCAGGGGAGACCTTATTGCTCTCTGCAACTATCCCGAAGGAGGTTGTAGCCAGGTGGGCGTTGGGGTCTTCTCCAAGGAGTAGGACAAGAGGGCACAATCTTAAGCTGCACCAGGGGAATTTAAGGTTGGACATTAGGAGGGATTTCTTCACAGAAAGTGTGATTAGAAACGGGAATCGGCTGCCCAGGGAGGTGGTGGTGTCACCATCCCTGCAGGTGTTAAGGAAAGACTGGACGTGGCACTCAGTGCCATGGTGTGTTTGACATGGTGGTGATCGGTCGCAGGTTGGACTCGATGATCCCAGAGGTCTTTTCCAACCTGATTGTTTCTGCGATTCCCTGGGACTGTTACGGAAGCACGGCGAGCTTCCCCCGCGCTGCATGGGCGAGGTGGCTGGTGAAGACGCAGCAGTGAAAAACGTGACATAAATCAAACCCGAGTTCTGACTGATTTCGTAGAGCTACTGTGTATTAAACAAAATACGCTCAAAACTCCGTCCCCTCCGCCTTCCCAGCCCGAGCAACAACTTTCCGCGCCGCGCCCCCGGCCCCGAGCACTCAGCCGCGGCCGGCAGAGGGCGCCGCGCGCGCCGCTCGCGTGCGGGGCTGGGCGGGCACGGCCGCGCCTCCTCCATGTTGGCCCCGCCCGCGGCCCCTCCGCGCC